>NW_024527266.1:1014172-1265690 GCF_017590135.1 Pyrgilauda ruficollis
CTCGCGCCGATGAGGTAATGCGGCGCTGCCATTGGCCGCGCGCGGCGGCGCCCCCGGAGCGCGAGCGGCGCGAGCCGGGTATAACTCCGCGCGCCGGTGCCGCTCCGCCCGCAGCGCTCCGCACCTCAGCTCCCCTGAGCTCCCCTCAGCTCCGCACCCGCACCGTCCCGCCGAGCGAGCCAGCCAGGGAGACGGAGACTGGGGCAGGGCAGGCAGCGGCGGAGCACGGGCTGTTAGGGAGCGAGAATAAAGTCAGGCGAACACAGCATCGGCCGCCTCCCGCTCCGCAGAAGTGAGGAGGCACCTCGGGGGCAACATGACGGCGTGGCTGAGCTTCCTCGTCGTGTTCCTGTGCAGCTGGAGCCTGCGGGACTTGGTGGTGGAGGCTTGCACTTGCGTCCCCATCCATCCGCAGGACGCTTTCTGCAACTCCGACATCGGTAAGTGCCGCCGCCCCGCAGCCGCCCGGGCCGGAGGGCTCGGGGGAAGCAGAAAGCTCCCGGGACGCCGAGGGGTGCGGGCGGCAGCGCGGCTGTCACCGCGAGGCAGCCGCGACCTGCGAGTCACGCAGGGAGGGCAGAGGTGCGGCAGGCGGGTCACACCGGAGAGCCGTGACCTGACCTGCCGGGAGCGGGCTTGGCTGCGTTCCTGCCGCAGCCGTCTGGGGTGGTGAGAGGAGAGGCGTGTGGTGGCGGACCCCCGCCCAGCCCTCCCAAGCCCTGTCCCACGGCGGCAGCAGCCTTTCCCAGAAGTACCTTAAAAGAAATCAGTCATTGTTAGAGTGGCATGTTTTGTACAGCAGGGCAGAAACACAATTGGAGGTGTAGGCTGCCAAAACTTCCTCCTCAACTTGGTGACAAGAAATAGGAGGCAGGATTAGGATGCGTTCTCCCAAGCCACGAAGCCGCCTGTGGTGGCTGGTGGTTGGAGGTGCGGCTCTCACGGGCTTGCGGTGCAGTGCTTGTAACGTTGGGAAGGGCTAGAAAAGCAGGTACCAAGTGTCTCCAGGCTTTCAGCGTGCTGTGCTGTGGTCTTTGCAGCTGTGGGAGGTATTTATACCTGCACGCTTTTGGGAAAGTTGAAACACTTTCCTTGGATCCTGACTGATACTTTCCACTATGGGTTTCAGCATCCCTAGTGTTCTTCGTTACACTGACTTTAGGTAGGGGACAAGGACAGCACCAAAAATCTCTGAGGAGGAGGTAATAGAGACTCTGTTCCCAAGTTTGTTGGCTTGCTTGTAGCCAAGGGTGGGTAACAAAATATGGTTGTGGTTGTAGTTTGTTAGCTCTTCCGTGGCAAAGAATTAGTGGTGTCCTTTGAGCTACTACTGGACACATGTCCATGCAATGGTAAATACAGGCTGTCACTTCAGCAGTGGTGAGAGGACGGCACAAGTCCGAGACATCTCCTACCTTCTCTGTAGGTTGTCTTAGTAGCACAGCATAAAAGGGGCCAGGGACTTTGCACTGTGCTGGTACCCACATGGTACTGACTCAGAGTACAGTCTGCAAAGAAATCCTCCTGGCAACTGCTGTGGAAGTCAAATAGAAAGTAATTCTCACTGCAGCAGAACACCCATTGCTATGAATGCTGCCAGTAGCCTTTCCAAGTTAGCCAAGGTTAGTGGCAAAATATCTATCTCTTGCCTTCAGTCCTGCTACAGAAACTGCAGTTGTGCCTGGTTATTCATATTTAGTTTATATAGTGTATCTGCTCCTGAATGCCAAAAAACCTATTCCATGTTAAAAGTGGTGGGAAGGTTACAGTTTGTTTCAGTGACAATAGCCTGGAAAACATTCATAAAATAGTTTTATATGGGGAAATTCTTCTAGGAAACTAAATTATTCAAACATCTGTTGCCATTTTCATAGTTTGGATCTACAAGTGTGCCACCTAAGTGGCAACTGCCAGGGAGATTGTCCTTTCTGTGAAAGTGAGACTGGGAAACAGTTTTTCCACAGCAAAAGCTGATGGCAGCATGTGGCCTTCATTAGCTGCATTTTGGGAAAAGGTCTGCTTTCTTGATATGGTTAGGTCATGCTATAATAGATGAGAGGTAGTTTAGGTTCAAAAAATGGTATTAAATATATTTTTGTAATGAATACACGCTGACAGAATATTTTTGCTACATGGATAAGTGACTAGGAGTAAGCTATGAAGTTTCATATAATGGTGCTCCTAAATTTTAGGGCACAAAGTTTTTATGTTTTCTACTCTATTTCTGGTTGAGTTCAAAATCTTCCTTTCATCTTTCCTTTCTCTCTTCTGGTCTCTTCATTATATCTCAAGCCTTGGCATTGCTCTGAGACAAAGTAGCTCAAAAAGTTGATGTGTCTGGGGCTGTCATGCCTACAGACATCACAGCAATGCAAAGGAAGAGCAGCTTGAGGAAAGGACAACCCATTCCACTAAATGCCTTGAATGCAAGTTTGGTTAAGACTGTAGGTCTCTGATGGGTTGAAGCAAAAGTAAATCCTTACATTTGCTAAGATTGTCTGGAAAATGTGATATTTCTGTAGGCTGATTTTAGTAAATGCTGTCATGTTCCTCATATGCGGAAAGGACAAAAAGTGCACAAAAGCTTTCTGGCTTTGGAGGAGTTAATCATCTCCATGGAAACTGATGGCAGTGTACTAGTGCAGTGTTTAGACAGACTAAACTACACGCTGGGTTATAAAACACATTGTGGGGAAGAAAGGGACTTGGCAGCAAGTTTTTATCGCTCTTGAAACTTCTGACAAAATACCAGCTCTAAAGGGAGGAGTCAGTGCAGTAAAGGCTTGGAGCAAAAGAGGCTTTTAAAATAGCTCCTAAAACAATGTAAGAAATTAACTAGCTAGGTGGCAGCCTAGGAGAGGCTTTTCATCTTCAGAAGCACTGCATTTTGAAGGAGAAAACTTTTAGTTGAGGACTGTAGTGCAAACTTCTGTTGATGTTTCCTGTTTAACCAGTGAAGTCCTAGTATCAAGTTTATTCCCTTCTCCTTTAATCTGATCTCACCAGACATTTAATTTTTCATTTTGCAGTGGCTCAATTCTGATACAGCCTCCCAAGCCTGCAGTCACTAGAAGGTTTTAATCTTTACAGAAACAGATGGTCAAATAAACCCATTGGAAAGGGCAAGATTTCAATATGTACATAATTTGAAAGTGAAGGTTGTGGCCTTTGAAGGAATCTTGAACTTCATAAATAACAATGTGTATATACATTTTTAATTTAAAAAAGGAGGGAGGGGAGAAAAAAGAGGTACTATTGCTAGAGGTACTATTGGTCACAAGGGATCTTTTCACTCAGCCTGACTGTTCCATCATGATGAATGGAGCAAAAGTGAAGAGGTGTGTCTTATCTGGCCCTATGGGGTCAATCAATAATAAAATTGCTGTTTTAACTCTTGGCTTTCTTTCTTTAATGGGATCAGTAAGTGCCAGAAGAGGCAGTACCGTAATTGGACAAACAGTGACTGCTATGATTTGCCATCTGAACTTTGCTTCCTCCACTCCCGCCCTCTGCCTATGACCCCTTCCAGATGTGAATATTTTTCTTTTGTTTGAATTAAGAGACTTTTTGAGAGAACAGACACCAGGCATGCTTTGTTCTTCTGTGACAAAGTTGTGACATTTCCAGCTGGACATAGCTGACATGAAAGACTTGTTTGTCCTTTTTTTGCACGAACAGCAGGAATTTTTGAGCTTGGCTGCAGAATGTTGAATTCACAGGTTTGGAAAACACCTCTCATTTGGCCCCCTCTGTCTCACATATCCTTTCACAAAAAAAAAAAAAAAAAAAAAAAAAAAAAAAAAAAGAAAAACGGGAGAAAATATGTGAAATGGCAGATTGCATTTTAACAAACCAGTCTGCAAGTGATGAAGTACTTTATTCACTCCACAGCTATCTTACTTCTATCTTGTGCATATACTTTAGAGAAGAGCTATGGCACTATTAGATGTCTCTTACCTAAGTTCAAAGGAGCTCAAAATAACATTCCTTTGTGTTGGGGGAAGAAATACCTGTATCAGCAAGGATGCCAGTGGGTAGTGTTCCTCTCTGTTCTAAGTAACCTCACTCCTGGTGAGATGGAGGTGGCAAGCTCTGGGGAGGTGAAGGTAAGTTCTTAAGGGTCCCTTGGTGCTGTGGAAGCCATTCTTTATTCCATCCTCCTATATCCATAGCACTGAGCTCACAGCACCTGCAGGATGGTGGCTCCCATCCTTTGAACTGAGAATGTGAGAGAAGAGCAAGAAGAACACAGCAGAGAAGGAGGAAACTGGTGAATTTGTTTGGCCTGAAGTCTAAGCACCTAACTGAAGACCTGCCCTTTCACTGGTTTCCCTGAGTTGATCATTCCACCTTCTCACTAATAACCTAAAAGAGACGTGCAGAACACTTGATCATACATGAGATTTTGAACATGCTTTGTTGTAGTGATATCAAATGTCCTGTCTTAGCCTCTAAGGCAGACAGGTAAGGTCTGCCAGACTGATTGAAAAGTTACAATAACCTATCTCAAATTAATTATACCAATCTTTAGACTTGAGATGAATTTGAAATGAATTTTTTTGATTACATGTTGTGGCAATGGTTGCAAAAGTGTATCCACTTCAGAATCAGACTTTTGTCAAGGAAGTAATGATGTGATTTTATTTTTAAACTGGACTTCCCTTGGAGATATTTTAGAAGCAGGAAATCTGAGAAGCATCCCATAGAGCTTCAAAAAAGAATAAAAAAAAAAAAGTACCACCAATTTCATTTTATGTGGGAAGAAATGGAGGAGATTTGTTCATCTTCTATGGAATTCCAATGTCCATGGTAATAACTTTGTTGAAAGAGGGTATTCCTTGTGACTGGTCATGTCTCCTGACAGAATGATGGCCACTTGCAGTTGAATTGTCCTACTTAGTAGAAGTGGAAATAGAAGTTATTTTATTGGTGGTTTTTAAAAATTATTGTTATTGTTTTCTTTTTTGGTGTGGTTATTTGCAGTTTTAGTCCTTGCAAATTTAGTCCTTGTAAGAGTAGTGGGATCTGGAGTTAGTCACTTCACCAAATGTATCTATTAAAAAATAAAAGTGGTGAAAATTACTGTTTGGAAGATGTAGTGCTGAATGTTATTTCTTTTTATTATTGCATATGCTTACTCCAGATTTCCTGTAGGAAGTGTCTCCAGCAAGGTCTCTGAGCCAGCAGAGAGCCAGATGTTCCAACCTTAAGCCTTGGAGCTCCTGCTTTATGCAGACATTTTTTTCCTTATTTTCACTGATTTCCCACATGTTCTTTAGAACTCTTCACCTGCCAATTGCTCCTCTGATCTCTCTGGAAAGAGGTGGGCTGGTGGGAACATAGTTATGTACAGCCGTGCACAGTACTAGTGTTTTTCATCTGGGGTTGGGAAGGACCTGCCTTATTCATGTCTGTTTTTCAGGATGAGCAGATTTGATTGTTTGACCATAGGAGAAGGAACACAAGGTGACAAATTAATTCTCAACTCCATCAGTAGACTTCACTTTTTCTGAGACACTAATACAGTTAGTCCTGCACTTTCAGACCTTCTTTGATATAGCAACTGAGTTGCATCTGATGAAAGGGATCTCTACTCAAGTGCAATCCCAGCTGGGGTGGGTGGGGCCGAGCATTTTTAGGAGCACTCATTGAGTCATCTTGCCTTACATTGGATGTTGGAACTACTAAGATGGAAACTTAGTTTTATGATGTAACAGTGTTGTTGAAGGTCAACTTGTCTTTCCTCACAGCTCCAGTACCGTGTGGTGCTCTTAGGTAGCCCAACCAAACATGCGTCACTGAAGGAAGGAGCCTATTTGGTCTGGGTAGGAGGTCTTGGAATTAAATGAAACTTCCACCAGCTGCTCTCTCGGAGCTTGGAAGAGCTGGCAAACCTGAGAGGACAGCTTGATTTTAGTCAACAGGCAAGACCAGGCATGCTGTGTTTGCCAGCTCTGAACCAGAGCTAGGGAACTTATTTTTAGTCCTCATAATGTCAGCAGTGCCTGTGTTTGAATTTCCCTATAATTATGATTTTTTTTTTCTTTTCAAAATGAAGAGGCCTTTGCTCTAATGTGCTGCTTATTGCTATAGATTTTCAGGGTATGATTCTGTCTTTCACATGATAACATAAATTGGAAGCAAATTATATTGGTAAAATCACAGTAGTGTAGAAGATGAGAGGAAAATTGTGCCTTCAAGCACCAATTAATTAAGTAAATGCAGAGTTCATTAAAGGCCTACTGTAGCTCATCTAAACCTCTGAAGAATGTCCACATGTGACACTTGAAATTTTACTGGCAGAACTTTATTGGACTCTTACTGCTCTTTAAGCTAACTATCCCTTACATAGACTTCTCTGAGACAAGGCTGATCAGAGCAGCTGACTACATTTGAAACTATCCAAGACTGTTTCAGCTTTTCCACAGCTTTGTGGCACTGAACGCTCTTTGCAACTTGCTGAGCTGAAGATCATCCTATTTGGTAACTCTGTGTAGAACTGCTCAGAGCTCATTGTGGGGGATGCACACTGCTGGGACTTGATCACTTCTCTGCCCACCAGTGACATGACTACCAATGCTATTTGCCCATAGTGGGATAGGGCCTTATTTAAAACTAGGGCTAAATTGGGTTTGCTTTGGAATATCTTGAGAAAAGATTGTTAACCAGTGTGAATTTCAAATTTCTTCTATTTGAAAGTATTAGGCTGCTGCTGGGCCTGAGGTAAATGAGACCAAGGGGGTGGGGGTTTAAATGGATTTGCACCCTCTTATACAAGATCTAAAATCTGTCCTAGTGATGAATATGGAGAGAGGAAATACATGCGCAAGGCAGGAGTATTGCCATGTGTCTCACCAGCATTTCACCACCTTGTGTCAGGGCTGGATTTGACTTCATTGTTTCAGGTTTCCAAGAGGAATGTTACAAACACTAGAGAGCTTAAAAGCTATTGTCAAAAACAAAGTTAACATTTTACTGTAGTGTGAAGTAGCTCTCTTGAGTGACCAGAGTGAAGACATAGTGCATTAACTGACAGTGTCTAATAACGTAAAAATGCCAGTAATTTCACATAAAACTGATTACTTTATTTACTCCAAATTTCTGCCAGCTAGAAAAGATAGTGGGAGTCTTCTGGAAACAAGACAGAAGTCTCTTGAGTTGCTTGGTGCTAAAATTAATGTTGACTACGAATAGTCCAAATTCCTGCTAGTGTTTACATAAGACCTTTCTAAAGGGCAATTCGAACCCTTAGAAACAGTATACAGACAATAAAACTATAGTTAAATAGCAGAGAGGTGCATATACAAAAAATTATATCAAACCTCATAAAAATCAGCTATGGCTTGCCTGCAGTGTAGAATCTCATTTTTACTTTAGGAAGAAAGGAGGTGGTTTGGGGTGTCCCTCCTTGGACAGAAATGTGCCACGAACCAGCAGAGGGCAGTGCTTGGGGAGTAGGGAGGCCATTGTCACTTTAGGGATATGGTCTTGGGCTGTGCTAGTGGGGAGCTAGAGGTCTGTGTCAGTGAGCTCAGCTTTGAAAACTTCTGTCTTTATTACAGGTTGGGGAAGAGACTGGCCACAGCAATAGGCTCAGTGGGATAGCTGTAATAGAAGGTATTTAGGAGCTGCAGGAGTGGCAAAGGCCCTCCAGAGACTATCTCAGAGTATAAGGAGGAGGGAAGGACTCCTGGAGAAGGTAGAGGTGCAGTGTGGAAGCCCCAGTGAAGAACTAGTACAGGCTGGTCAAGCCAGGAGGAGTCACTAGCTGTGACACATGGCAGGCCACTCTGCCTGGAGGTATGGGAACTCTGTGGGGCATGCCTGAGGTGGATCTTACTCATCCAGGAGAGTGAGCGTGCACTTGGTCTTCAGGGATCACTTCAGTAGGAGAACCCCCATAAAACAATCTGATCTTCTATTGATTGATCCCTAACAGCCTGTAGCATGGTAATTTCTGACTGGCAATCCAGGCTTAGGCTTTGGAAAAACCTGGCTGTGTGGACTGGCTATGGATGGAACACATACCCTTTATCTGGACACCAGTCAAGCTGTTGCCTTCCTCCATTCAGATGAATGCAAAGTTCCTTCAAGTAGCCCTTCAAGAAATGCAGGTTGTATGGGTGTGTGGGCAGGGCTTGGTCTTTTATTTTTGCCAGGTGAGTTAAAGGAAAATACTGCTTAACTGGAAAATTATTCACATTGAGCAGCAGGAGAAGCAAATGAAATGAAGCCATATATGACATGCTATCTAAAGGTACTTTTGAAATGCATGATGTAGTAACCTGCCCCACTACAGCCAGGAGATAAAAGGAGAGTGTGCAAATGGCAGAGCCATCATTGTTCAAGACGTTGTTATTGATCCTGGGCAAAAATACACACTAATAAAAAAATCTACAATCTTCCTTAGCTACCTGTCTGTTCCTAAAGTGTAAGAGTTCTGTAATCCTGCTGGTTCAAAAGAGTTTAGAACCAGTTTATTGGGGAGGTAAAAAAAGGCATGTTGAAGGGCCCAAGGAGGGAAGAGAGACCTCATAGATTTTTCCCTTCCTTAATTCCTCAATTTTGACATGAACAAGCCCAGCCTTCTGCTGGTCTGCATGATCACTGGTACTTCAGCAAAGCAGCTATAAATTGCACCAAATTTGCACAAGAATGAGCAGGTAGCAATGGCTACACCAGGTGCAACAGCTATAATGTAACACATTATTACTTCTTGCTCCCTACTGAATCATTAAAATAAAAAAAAAGTCACAAAACAGCCCATAGGAAACAGGAGTACTTCTATTTCAGAGGGCTATATTCAAAATGACCCAAGCTCCTGCTGGCCTAGAATGAAGGACTTGAATTTTAACTCCCTCATGCTGCATTGTAATTACAGTATGGAGACTTCAACATCTGTTTCCTTTTCTCCATGTTTCCCTCAGTATTGGGTGTTACTGCAGTGAAGTCAGCAGGGAGGCCTGCTGGCATTATGTTAGTCTGTTAATTTTCTATAGAGGAGCACTGGAGCATTTGTTCAGACAACAAGTTCAATCTCTCATGCTCAGTGAATACACGAACAAGCAAAGATCTTGCTCCTCTGATGTTTAATCAGCCCTCTCAAATTTCATGGATCAGCTGTAAATAGGAAGATTTCCCTCCAGTGAGCAGGTTTTGTTGTTGGTCTCCAAACAGTTAAAATATAAGAGAAAAAAAAATGCTCTTGCTTGTACCAAGACAGGAAAACCACAGAATGGAAAACTTCCGCTTAACTTTGAAAGACGGGAAATGGCTGGTGTTGGGAAAGGAACAGGTAGAGAAGGAGTGAGCCAGGGGATATCTGTGGAAAAGCAGCTATTCCCCAGACACTTCTTCAGCTCTGTGTTCTTTCGGGGGATGGAGTTCCAGGCTGACCCCTGTGCTCCAAGCCCTTTATACACTTTCCAAGCACCCACCCCAGTTCTCTACTTCCTGCCTCCTCTTACACTGCTATAAATATCCTGCCTGCCTTTCATAGGTCCAGTGAAATGCACATTGCAGATAAAATGGATCTGAGGTGACAGTATGAAACAGCTTTTAGACCAGCTCTTGTGAAGTGAGTGACTGTTGGGTCCTCTGCTTTATCTTGTGAAGTGTGAGGTTTCTGAGTCCCCTGCTTTAAATTTCTTGAAGAGTGAAACATCCTCCTTATTTATCATGCTCATGTCTGGATTATAATGCATGGGAGTTTTTCTAAGGAAATTATTTCCTCCAATAAATAATGTGCTACATGAGGCACAGAACTGAAAGCATTCTGGTATTTGGAAGAATGTAGGGTGGGGAAAAGATTGAACTAGTTGAGAGACCACACTACATGCAAAGTATAGCACTTGCAATACTGAATATCTTAAATGCTTTGGTGAGGTGGATCAGTCCAAGAGGAAATAAAAGAGCAAAGTGATCCCTGGGGCACTTAAATAGCCATCATGTACAGTACTTCAATAGCCACAAAATACCCAGCCCTCCCTTAGCATCCTGCAGGGCAAAAATCACAAACCCAGAGAAGCGTGGGAAGACAAGAGCTGCGGTTCCTGTGCAAGAACTTCAGTATTGAAAAAGATAGTGCTGGGGTGGGGGCAGGATGAGTTCTTAAGTCCTTTGTTTTACTTTTTTAAATATGAAGAGCAGCACCTGTCCCTTTTTATTTTTTCCTTGTTTTTTTTTTTTTTTTTTTTTCGTTCCCCAAGGGGTTGGGGATTAAGGATTTAGTTGGTTATTTCCTTAGAGGATCAAGATAAAAAAAAGACTTCAATAAGTCTCTTTCCATCTTCTCTACAGACAGTATATTTTAGAATTAAGCAGCTGTCCTGCTTTCCCCCACTGTATAACAGTTTGCAGCTTTACAGAGAAGCAGAGAAATAGAAGATTTTAGAATATCAGATAGAACTTCTAGGTGCACTTTAGGAGACTCCAAGTTATCACCGGAAGGTTTTAAGGCATTCAGAGAGAAGCTTAACTAGATCAGGTGGCAAATAGCTAGTGACCCTTATCAGTATTTTACTTTTAACACCTTTACTTTGGAGCAAACACACTGCAGCAGAACCTATGATAGTGAGTTATTTGCATCATCCAGCGCAGCTGGAGTCCTGGTACTGATAAAATATATCTCCCAGAATGTCATGTGGCATACTCTGACTTTCCCAAAGCTCCCTTCTCAGGCTGTCATCTTGATTCCTTGTTATTAGAGATTGATTCAATCCATGGAGTATTAAGTTCCTTCCAAAATGCTTTAGAGACATATTTCAACTCTGAAGTCTTTTTTTCTTTATCAGGATGAGTGCCTAATCTACCTCTCACATGCATTCTAAATTGTAGCTATCTCTTGAGTTTGCCAGTGTATTCTGTTTTGCTTTTTTTCTGTTTGAGTGGGAGACCAACAGGGTGGGAGGTAGGTCCTTGCTAGCCTTTATTCCAAGGGCAGGTTTAAATTGACTGAAGAAATGGTGTAGATTGAGAGCATCAGACCGCACCTGTCTGGTGTATTCGGCTGTATGGGAAACAAAGCTTTCACTAGTACCGGAAAGTTTTCAACCCAATAGGTTCCTTCCTGTAAGTGCAAGATCTCATGTTTGTTTCTGCATGCCCTTCTCTCACACCGATTTCCTCTAACACTAATGGCTGTTGGAAGAGATGGATAAAGGAAAGCACTGGGTCTTTCTTTCCCTCCTGTTTCAGAAACTGCTTTCCTGTTTGTCCTTTATGCAGCATGGCAGCTTGGGCTATTGACGTAAACTTTGTTCTTTGTGCTGTTCAAAGCTCTTCTCTTCTGAATTTGACATTGCCTACGTGTCCTGACTGTTGTTTTGACAGAAAGAAGGAAAGAGGACAGAACAGGATTCTAGGGTGGTGTTGTCTTGGTACACCCGGGGATCCACATTTTTGTGCAGGTTCAATGTTTGTTCATCAAACTGTCATAAGGTCAGAACATGGCAGGATTCCTCCAGTACTCCTCAATATATATCTGTGGACAGATTGACCAAAGTTGTTATTGAAACACTGTGGTGATGCTTTGAGGAAGCATCACTCGGTTGCACTGTTGAAAAATATGAGAGAAGCAGTTTTGGTTAAAAAAAATATCCAGGCCCTGAATGGGAGGGGAAGAATTCAGAGGAGTTTTTTAAGAGGAGTAGCTCAGCCCACTTGGTTCCCTTCTCTGATGAAAGACACCAGAGCTTGCAGTACTCCATCTTAACTTGGGCAATTAGAACCAAAATGTGGATGTATTTCCCCACTGAATTTTGGACTGTATCTCTTTATTCTACTTTTTTTCATCATGTGAACACCTCTGCTAGAGTTGCTGCAACATGCCATATTGTCATAAACATATTGAAATGCAGCAATGTGGACAATCATTGTACACCAGGATGAATGGGTGTTAAATAAAATGAAAAATCTTGTTTCTGTGTATTTCCAGGGTATTTTCCCTTCCCAAAGCCAGGCACTGAGTGGAACTATACACTCATGAGTTAGCTACATGTTTGCTGCCAATTTAATAGGAAAAGTAAGCAGGATCTATCATGCTTTTACCCAGAAAAACAAAACCATGCTTTGGTGAAATTTCACTATAATGATGATGGTTTCAGATCCATTTTGGTTTTAGAATATATAGGCAGCAAAGCTAAAGCTGACAGAACCAGGCAATGCCAGTCTGCTTTCTGCAGAAGCAGTAATGTTTCAACTATTCAAGATTATATTTCTTCTCTGCCCTGTTGTTTGGAAGGTGGCAGGGGAATCCTTAATTGTCTTGTTGTGTTTTCCTTAAAATCCCTTAACAGAAAATGTTACTGCAATCTGAGGCAAGGAGAATGTAATCTGTGGCTGTTTTGCATAGTTGGATAATTTGTTGTTTTTGTTTTTAAGCCAACTTGTGACTCTCTGAGGCTAACACTGTTCCAAATCTTATTAATAGCAGTCCTTGACATTTTAGAGGGTTTCTCTTTTCATTATTATTCATACATGTTCATTTCTGAATTTGCTAATGTGCGCTTGCACTTCCTCAGCTTCCTTGCTTGTGGAAGGAAACAGTGTGCACCAACAGCATGGTTTTGTTAACTGGGATTCTGCTTATCCCACAGACTGTTACAAGTGAACATGAAACTACACATTGGTAAGCCACACCTCTGATTTTTCTCAGGGGAAAAAAGCTCTATAACTATTCTTAGCTGGTATATTACGTGTGAAATGAAGTAGTTCCAAGGGGATGAACAACTGCTATTCAGAGGGAGTACCTTTATGGTCTTCTCCTCAGAGCTACAACAGTTCAGTGTTCTTGACTCGAAGTGTATCCTTGGGGTGGGAGCAAATCAGAGCCCGGGCAAGGCTGCCAAGCCCAGGCTTAGACGTGTGCCTCGTGTGCGTGTGTGTACATCTTGCAGTTCGGTGATGACCCCGGTGACTTCTTGAACTTTTAATGACAATGCAGCTGTCTGTTCATGGTGCTAATTAACCCAAAATCTGATTCCTCCCTCCCCCTCGTTATCCATTTAGTGAATGAGATGTGAAAGCAAGAAGACGACTTTTCCCGTGCCCTTAGGGCTGTCTGAGCCTGGCAGCAGTGACCCTGCCGGAGCCGAACTGAAAGAGCTGCTGCGCAATGGCCCATACGCCTTTTTAATGGACTATTAAGATTCCACCTTCTCCCCCTCCCTCCAGTCCTGTAACAATTTGGAGCGATATGGCACTTAGGGGAAAACAGCTGCAGGAATAACTTTTCTTTTGGAAAGCCAGAGACAGCTGTTCAGTTTGTAAGTCTAGGGATTCCTCCACTACTTATTTAGGGCCTGATCCCAATCCAGTTAAAATCAAAGTTTCCAACTGGGTTCAGCGGGCAGTTCAAGGAAGCAGCTTCAGGAAGCAGCCTGCAATCAAACAATACTGCTTCAAAATGTTGGAAACAGCCAGAAAGGAAAATGAGACTAGGAAAGCATTTGTCACAGAGTTGACTTTCTGACTTCCCTTCAGGCTCAAAGTACAAGTACTAAGCAGGCCAATGGGGAACAGGTTAAATTAGTGTTTGTGGTATCCTAAGTTGCTTTAAAAAATGGTTTTTGTAGGTCTACATTCATTTACAGTCTGCAGTGTTGGCAGACTTTATTGGTACAGTGAATTAAAGGCCTGATCTTTGATGTTGAATGCTGGTTTTAATTTAGATACTCTGAAATCATAGGGGATAATGGCTTACTTTTTGAAATTATGCAAGTTCTCAGCACCTGCAGCTCTCATTGGTATGAATTTACTTGCCATGTCTGAAAAATGAGGAGAAAAATGGAATTACTCTTTCTTCTGTTATTAGAGATTGTTGTTGTCACCTGATTTATGTACAGTGAAAGAGAAGGCTAGAAACTTGCTGAGGAGGGTCAGATTTTCTGCTTCATAAAGAATTTTGAAATGGTGGAAGTTTATTCCATCTGAAATGTGAGAAAAAATGATAATATTGGAGTTTTCAGCATGACATTTTCTAGGAAAAATGATTCAGATACATCTGAATCTAATGTTTTGAAGGATTCATTGACAATGACCAATTTAATTTGACTGAAGGTGTCATTTCATGTCAACATTAAGACTTTAAGTGCAGTTGAAGATAATTGCTGATGCAGGCTAAAAATAGGTCAATTTTTTTCTGAGGAAAATAATGAAAAAACAATTTTGCTGAAGTTGATACTTCCCTTAAAAATTTGTGACTTAAGTAAAGCCATGATTCCTGACAGGGAAAAGCCTTTCCAAAAACATCCCTGATGGCTTAACAGTAACAGCCTCCACTTCTGGAAGTGATGATTTTGGTCAGGTTACACACTACCTCTCAAGCTGGGAGAGATTCCAGTTCATTAGTCCTTCTAGGCTTATAGTTAGCCTTTCCTGAATGCTGAGAATTCCCTTTAGAACACAAAACTAGATTCCCTTTGCTTGCTCCAGTCCTTGTCAATAGGCTGTTCTCCTTGTGTTTGCTGCATTAATGAACAAACAAGTTTGCTTTGTGATTGTGTTGCTGCCAGTGGACTGAGACGAGGTATTTCCCCTCGTATTTCTGTTAGTTCCCCCCCTGTCAATGTTTAAACAAGCTTACACCTGTGTTCCAGGTGCGAGCTTAACTCCAGCCCTGCAAAGCTGGCTCTTGGGAGCGTGGTTCATTACTTTGCCAAAATAGTCCTGTTACAGCAAGGTCTGAGGAGATGGAGACAGGCAGGAAACAGTCAGGCTTGGTGGATACCCTGGAAATGATTACCCTTCTCTGTAAATATTCAGCACTGCCATATCCAGAGAACTTCTGCCTCTCAAGCAGTTAATGGGCCTTAGAGCATTCAAAAATAGCCATCACTGTGCCAGGGCAGCTGTGAAATGATTACCCAACCATATCTTGTGACCTTTAGTTTTTTTTATAAAAAATTACAAGGACACCTAAGAAGTGATATGGGAATGCAAGCTTGCCTCCTTCAAGTTGGAAATGTATGGAAGTTTTCAGTAAGAATTCTTTCAGAAGCTGTCAAACTCCAACACAGATGAACTAAGTGACATTCACTTCAGAGGGAATCTCCATCAGATTCATACAGTCAGACTTGAGCATTTCCATTTAAAATCCACTTATTATCAACACTGTCTAAGAATAAAACAGCATGGTTTAGTCTTTAATTTGTATAAATATTTGCTGTGCAAAAAAAAAGTCAACAATTGGTGGTAGACAGGCACAAATAACCATTGAATGTGTTCTCTGCACTTACACAAGTCTGGCTGAGTCATAACTCATTAATATGTCATTGGTAGCACCAAGGATGTATATAAGCACCCTAGTAATGATACACTACTTCTGGAAATCCATTTTGATTATGGTCTACTGGCTTGTTCATGGATATGAAATTCTGATGAAAAGTATGTATGAAGAAAGCTTGGGTAGTAGAAGAATGAGATGCAGTTTCCATGGAGCACCTTAGGCTAGTCTGTCAGTAGGACAGTCAGGGAGTTTGAACAAACTGTTTGAAGAAGGAAGGTGACTGGCATTGGCTATCTACCTTTTCTGCTGTCAGTGCTCTGTCTCATTGCACAGGGAGAATCTGTCTTCAGAGCCAGAGGATGCACAGCGTGCAGTATTTGTGTTGCTCATGTAAAGAATTGGTGGTTTTGGTTTTTTGGGGATTTTTTTTGGTTGGTTGGTTTTTTACCTGATTTCCACAAGAAATCAACAGTGAGCTCTTCAGGCCTTCTAAGGTCAAAAGTGAAGGATGATGCTTTGGAATGCAGTTATGACAGGGCACTACAGGGACTTCTGGAAAGTTCTGGATAGGCAGGCAGATTAGTCAGATTGCCCTGGTATTGTCCTAATCGTGACCTTGTATTGTCCTTGTCCTTGACCTGTAGACTGCTGGGAACTGTGCTATGTGAGGCTCACTCAGGACTCAGGGAGGTTTCCTACTCGCTTTAATGAACAGTGAATCAGGACCTGAGTGTTACACCTAAAGCTTTACGTGGTGCTCATACTCCATAAAATTCTTCGTGTACCTAAGATCTGTACTATATCATGTACTACATGGTAGTAACTACTGTGATTACATAACAGACATTAATAAAATGGGCAATTAGTAAATTCCTTAAACATTGTGATACAACCAGAACTGTGTCATGGACATGTCCAGTGTATGTGAACAGCCTGCAGATGCTGGCAGCTTGAGAACAATTGATGATGTCTCAAGAATGGTGGGCAAAGGGGAAAAGGGAAACTGTTTGAATGCAGGTTTAATTTCAGGGTCTAGCAGACCAAATACTAGGTCCTGTCAAGCCCGGTGTGAATAGGAGCAGCAGAGCAGTGCCTGTAGGCCTGACCTGGTTAAATACGTATACCTCTCTGGTGTGGACAGCTGCTTAACCTGTCAGTTTAGTGCAAGTTTTGTAATGCAGGAAGGAATTTGCAGGCCCACCCAGTACCCTTGAAATCTATACATGTTCCCAAACAGTTCTTCCCCTCTAGCTCCTACGTGCAAAATTGAGCATAAACCATGTGATCAGTGGAGTGCAGCCTCCGTGCAGAAAGCTGGCACCCATCCCAGACGGGCAAGGTGCTGAAGCAAGGAGAGTCCTCTGAAGTAAGCTGATGAAGCAGGGAGTGTCCAGGCCTGTGGCTTTTGATAATCCCTCTTTTGAAAGGTTTACATGGACTGTCAGAGATGCCCTACTTCTAATGCATAGATGAAAACTGCCTTCAGATGTTCTCTTTAGTAGGACTGTCTTTCCTCCTCCTCTTCCTCCTGTTGAACTGCTCGGATCTGGTGCCCAGTGGGTTTGTGGATTGCACAGTGGGTTAAGAAAGACTAATAAATTGGCAGATTTGGCTCAAAAATTTTTCTATTGCATCCTTAAAAAATACAGTGATGAATTTATGATGCTTGTTAACTCTGGTTATAGCCCAAGGGAAATCTAGCACTAAGGGCAAAACCATGCCAGTTGTATGTGTCTGGTTTTACAGAAGTCTCATCATTACTTGATATGCCAAGTAGCATCTACCAGGTTCAAGCCCTGGGCATTCACTGGTCAAGTGCTGGATCAGAACATCTTCCCTCACCTCCTCTTTGATGTATGTGAGCCATCTCTTGGCTGCTTAGGGGAGACAGTGGGTTTGTTCTGAAACAAACTGCAGCTTAGTTTGTTATCAAGCTGCAACACAACAACCTACAGGAGAAACTACCAGAGCCCCGTAAAGCAACTTATCTATGACTTTACAGGCTGGGGACTTCCCTTTCTTGGCAGAACTGAAACTTCTTGGGTAATTTATAAAAAAAAAATTCAGAAGGGTGTGTCTATATTGCCTCTTCAACCTGAAATCTCTTTGTGTACCCATTTTGATGCACACTAGAAAGCAACATCATTTGAGAATTGTTTAGTTTCCACAGTACTTTGTTCTTTGAAGAGTGCCCATGACCTCAAGAGAAAAAAAGTCTGCCCCATGTGAATCAGAATGGGATTTCTGTGATTGTGGTAGGTTCTTGAAAATATAATTTGATCCATTTTAATCACTTTAGCACTCGTTCTTGCAGTTTATCATCATGAACTGTGGAAATAGAAGATTAGCCTCATTACAGCTGTATCACTTAATCACAGGCAAAGGACATGTTTTCTCCTTGCAGAGGCTGCTCCCCTAACTGTACTCTTTAGGTAATTAATCTCTCATCATATGCTTCAATTTGCTTTCCATGTTACTGCTCACTTGATGGGTTGGGAAACGATCAATGCCAGATGCACATTCCTTTCAGGCGGTAAATGCTCCTGCAGCAGTTAAGTTATGTGCACCAGCTTCTTGTTTCATTAAAATCACATATGGTTTCCATTTGCCCCTAATTGGTCTCACATCAGCTCTACCATATTCTCTGAGTGGAAAGCTTAGACCTGTGGCTCCTTTGAACAATTCCAAAGAACTGTGGGAAACCAGAGCCTTGTCTCAGCCTGGCTTCCCCTGGTCCTCTATGTACTGTGTCGAGAAGTACTTGATCTGGAAGAGAGGGCTGAACTAAATCTTATTCTATTGCACCAATTGTATGTAGAGAAAAGGAAATGGAAAAGGTGTTTTGAGAGTATTGCTCTGAGTCATATACTTGTTATCCGCTGTTGTAAGCTGGGTTTGGAAGAGCTTTTGTGTGTTGGTTTTGACAACCATCTTTCCAACACTGCTAACCTTGGCTGAAAGCATTTCTGCCTTTGGCAGTCGTCACAGGCACAGAATGAGGCAAAAGGCACTCTGCTGAAAACACTCCTTGGACAATGCACTCTGCTGAAAACACTCTTTGGAGAGAGATGTGAGATGCCTCTGCTGTGCTCTGTACATGAGACACTCCCTTCCCCTCCCTCCACTTGTATCATTTTTCCTTCCCTTTCTCTGATTCTTGCCTACTGCCTTTTGCCTTTAGCCTGAATTCAGCTTCCAGTGATGAGTTAAAAAATATAGGTGGAAAGTAAAAAAAAGCCTGCCAAAAGGGAGACAGAAAAATGTCTAGTTGGCAGGAATGACATTGTTTTCTCCTTTTATTTTACCAGAATGTTCTCAATGCTGTAGGTACGCTTATTACATAGTCTGCAATATCTCTGCTTAGATCTATAGCAAACCTAGAATGTTCTGTTGATGCAAGCTGTGAGACTTACCCAGCAATGCATGTAACTCCAGTAACTCAACTCTACGCCTGACCTAGCTAATCTCTTATGTCTACCTGGCTTCACTGAGTTTAGTAGCTGGTAACAATAGACAATGTGTTTTTTCCTTCTTTTCTTCCTTTAGCTTCTCTGTGTTTTTCATGAAGTATTTCCTGAAGCTAGTTTTTACATGTACTAACATCTACATATGGATCTAAGAGATTCTACTTGGATTTTTTAAATGAATATAAATGCGTTTTAGATCCCTCCATTCTTCTTTCTCCATCCAGTCTTCCCTCTGTATTCCCAACAGTGTGTATGATGGGAAAGGAGGGGAAGTAACATCAGGAGTTAAATGCAGGGGAAGTGCTGGGCAGTTGAAGAGTCTTTGACCAAGTTGCAGATAGGAACCTGAAAGAAATGTCCAGAAGAGAATTTGCAGGTTCTCATTTAACAGAGATCTCTTGTTTCTCTCCGATTCTTATGTATTTCAAAGAGTGCTTGGACTTCCATAGGATCACATGCACCATGTAGGGAGGGAGAAAAATGCTTGATACTGCTGCCATCACAAAGATTGTATCCAGTTAATAAGCTACAGGTGAAAGGACAAGCACTAACCAAGCCTGGTTGTTTTATGCAACCTTGTTTCTTTAATTTATGGTCTTGTTGGGAGGATTAACTTTCTCCCAAGTAAAGCCCTTCTAGAGAAGTTTATACTTTTTGAGGTGATGGAAGGTCTGACACAATCAAAATCTTGTATGAAAAAGTTGTATCACTCCTTATTTTGCAGTGTTAGAAATTGAGCAGCGCAGCATGTTGTGCAAACAGAATCTCAGTGGCAAGGAAATCTGCAGGGATGGGAAATGTGGTTAATATTTAGCAAGTGTAATTATGATCAGTTGTTTTATATGAAGGTTAGGCCTGGGCAAACCCATTTAATTGCCTTCCACTTTTCTTTGGGGTGGCCTTCAAACAGACTTGCCATGTCACAGACAGGGGAAGTTTTTTGGATCTGTAAAACAAAGGCCAAAAGTAAATGTCATAATTCTGGTTAGAACAGGGGAAGGAAAGTTATGTGTGTCTTGCTGTCCTGTTTTTATTTAGACTTTCATTTTTAGTTACCAACACGCTTGCTGATGTAAACGCATGTCCTTTACAATGTGAAATTTATGTGGCAACTGACTGGCAGAGGTGAGTGGTGTTGAAAAGGTGCTCTTTCTCTGTTAGTGTTCCTGAGAGCACTTTGAAAAGACGAGAAGTCAAGATTTGGAGTGCCAGTAATGGGAACAAGTTTGTTGGTCAGGGTATGAGAGGAAGGCAACCAGCAGTGAACCTCTTCTTTTTTTTGCTTCCTTGATGTTCTTTGGTGATGCTGTGTACTAGCACAGCTGAATTTGACTTCTTCAAAAACAAAGCAAAAAGGGTTTGTTTTGTCTTTTTTGACCTTGGATGAAGGTCATGATGGAATGAGGCAAAAGAAAACTTCTCCATGGTATTTTTTGAAGGCTTCAAATTCAACCCTCTGATTTATAAAAGAATTCTGTTTTGGTCATGGGGGAGGAGGCGACTTTCAGTAGTAACAGATCATCAAACTGGCTGGAGGCTTCTGGTTTTTCCCCTCTTCATAAATCCCCTGCTGTAATCAGTGTTTCCCTCTCCTCTCTGCTTTCCTGTGGAAGTGGAGTAATAGGTGAAGGGCTGCTATCTATTCCCCCTCCTAAAGCAGGCACCAGGTACTTGCTGCTCACAGAAGCCTGCAGCCACCAGGCAATTTAATAGAGCCTCCCAAAAGTCTGCATACAGTTGGGCCACACTTACTGTTCAAAGGACACAATCCACCTTCAGTTATGGTCCTCTGGTTTTAGGGCAACCAAGAGTGTTGATAGCAAATGCCAACAGATCAGCCAGGGGAGTGTGAAAAGGAATGCATCTTGTGAGAGTGAGCAAGGGAGACAGCAATTCCATCTTAGCAGCACCATCAGCACCAGTACTAGAAAATCTGTATGTAAAAGCATCCTGCCTTGACCACATTAGGGGACACCCCCATAAATGACACTCAGTAGTGTGCTGAGTATACTCAGGAGTCTAAAGCATACCAGCTGCCTTAGCCCTGTGTGATGTGAGCCCTCCAGCATGTACCAGCACAGAAAGGAGTTCTTGTGAGGCAGATCAAATGAGAGAGCTGCTAGTAAAGCTGGTAAAAAGGTCTCAGTAAATTGCTCTTGTAAGTGAATGCTTGTATAGTATTTGGATTAATAAAATGGCTACCATCCTCCTTGGCATATCACGTGTCTGGTGTTAAAGCAGTATTTTTAACTGTTGGTGTAGTCAGTGGCCTCAGGACAGAAGGAGCTTTTCTTCAGCCTCCCAGTCACGTTGCTGCTCCCTATATATTTTATTTAGCCACTATGTAAGAGAATGGCCTGGGAGAATAACTTGTCCCATGTGTCTCCATTAGTAAACAACGAATCCTCCACATCCTTCACTCACTTAAACGCAATGAGCATGCATTTCAGCCAAAGCTCTCACTTAAAATTACTCATATTGCACACCAATAAAATAAATCCTTGAAACAATAATGAGAAGTGTAGCAGTTGTTACCCTCCTGAGCCGTTCATGGTAATTGGTCACAAGGGAAATGGGTTTGGAGCAAATCCTGGTCTCTGAAGGGTGTGCCTCCATTTAAAATGCTGTTTATGGATGACAACCAGCCCACTTGCATGAAAGCATCTGGTTCTCATGGTGCAGTTGAGCAAGCAGCTGGGATTAGTGGTTTTAGCCTGGGTCTGTACCACTGCCCTCTGATCAGGGGAAGGTAAGATTTGGGACAGGGTCACCATCTAGTGGCTGGTCCCGATAAAGGACACGGGCTGAATTGAACCAGGACATTTGATATTGCTTATCAGTTGGGAAAAAGAGCTGCCGCACATGAAGTAGTTAAAGTGTGCCTGGATGGAATTATTTGGTAGCTACAAGGCTTTTCACCGTGTTGTTTCCTCAGCTTGGCGAATGCATATTTTAATCTCTGTTTTTCTGCTCTTTGACTCGTGCAAAGAATGCCTTCTGCCATCTCAGATGTAAAGTCAATGTCCTCTTCTAATTCATACCTTGCCTTTAGGCCTATTCTCCCTTAAATCCTTGAGAAAATGGCCACAGAGTAAGTGATAAGGTAAAGAGTACTCGAGTTAGATATGTATGCATATGGGCAAATAAAAGGTCTCTTCTTCTTGTTCCCATTCTGATTTGTTTGCCTTTATAGGACCTCATACAGTGGCATTTGGAAAAGATGTAGGTGATTTTTGCCTGTATTTATGAGTGTTCTTGCACCTGCAGGCAGTTTGTACCACACTAGAGATGCCAGGGAAACAAAACCAGGAGCTGCTGGCACTGTACTAGTCCTGGCAAGTCTGAGCCATCTCTGTTTTCCTAACTACGAAGCTAGTTTACATTAAAAAAATGCAAACAAAACCACAAAAAAGCCAGGGAAAAGAGATAAATACACTAATAATTTGTGATACATTCTTAGATGTATTTCTTGAATACTCAAACACAGCAGGTTATTATTTTAATTATTTTTTTTTAAGAGTACAAACTAAGAGCCTGGTTTCCTTCCTTTCATGAGGGGATGTTTCCTCCCTCAATTTTTTAATCATGTCAAATGTTGAGAAGCAATACATATGTTTTCTCTTCTTTGTATCATGGCATGGCTGCCATGCTTATCTTACCAAGATTTATATCCTTGTCTAATTTAGCTTTTCATAAATAATTGCAAATCACTCATGAGACCTTGCCAACTGCTCCAGTCCCACAAAGTGACCTGACCTGAAACCCCAAAGTACTGAGAAACATTCATCTTGGAGTATTTTCATAGGCAGTGCTTCAAAGGAATTGTGGTTTAAAAATATGCAGCTATTTTGGTGACCACTTGTGTGGGATAAAGTTTCCCATCAGTAATAGCAGAACTGTAATAGAGCTTCAAGGAGAAGGGAGGAGCTCAGGAGAGCAGTCACAGCACCTTTTACCTCATTCTGCTCAAGAAGTAGGAGTCTGCAGCAGTAAACAGTTGACTTCATTAACTTAACATGAACTGAATTTGCAACAGAAATGATGAAAATTTCAGATAATTCACAGAGGGTGAAAAGTTCCTCTGGCAAGTAGGCATGGCCCCTGCTCAGTCAGGAGCAATGTTCTTTATTTTCTGGCCAGGTGGGAAGAGTGGTCCAGCCATATAACTGGGGAGTGGTGGCTTGAAGGAGCAAAGATAGGGACTGGGAAACATGTGGCTGCAGGTGTCCAGCGTGGAGCTCTGCTCTGAGCAGGGTGTACAAGTGGCTCTCATGTGTGGAGCCTTAGGGGGTTGAAGCTGCATGTGCAAGAGCAGTTCTGAGCAGTTCTCTCCATCCAGCATTTCTCTCCAGTGGTTCAGAGGCATCTCATCCTCAAGGATGCGAATTTAACCTCACAAATTACAGGTGATAGATTTAACTTGGAATGTCCTCTGCTACTTGGCTAACAGCTTGTTTTTTCCTTTAATATGGGAAAAATTGTACATGGTGGGTTCTTTTTTTTTCATTTCTAGCTCTTCAGTAAAGAACTTAGCTAGAAATGTTACCATTGGAGTGATAAAGGCAACTTCTCTGAAAAACAGAGGGCTTGACCCTCTTACAAAAGGCTTGAAGGGATAGCTCACACTAAGGTTTGTCATGGCTTTTCTAGGTGAATTTGCTAGGATGGTTGTTCTCCAACTTTATTAGGGAACAATAATAGAAAAAATGCAGACATTTCTACTTGTTTGCAAGGATATTATTAGTTGAAATCAGAATGCTCTTATGTCCTAGTAGAGATATGTATTTTTAATATTTGGTGAAACTGTTAATTAGTCCATAAATCAAAGCTTGTGTCTGAAGTGGCTGTGGGTACCTTAACTAGAAGTCAAAGGGCTGTTAAGCTTGGATTGAAATACATGAAGAAAATGGTTTTTTAGATATTTTGTCAGTAACTGAGAATGTGCTTGTGATCTTATATGCTAACTGTATTCTGGTTTGGAAACCTTAACATTTTGTAGCACTGACTTTTAGTATATTTCTTATAATTGTCAATAAGATACAAGATTTTTTTGTTCATGTTAGATGTGTACCAGTTTTTTCAATTTCAGTGTATCAGCAGATGAAGATAAGATTTTTGACACTCTCTGCTATAGACTCCAGTGTTAGTGAGCTGTCTTGGAATTCACAAAGCCTTAAGTAATTATGTTCTTTCTCACTCACCCTTGGACAGTCTGGTTTCTGTAGCTTTGCTGGTGGTTGTGGTTGGGGGCAGCAAGTGGAGGAAGCTAGTTCTTTAAAGATATTTGCAGCCTCAAGCACACAGTTCAATACAGCTACTAAAGTTTGAAGATGAGAGTAAATTGAAGTTGGAACAACTTGTTAAATAGAAGAATCAATAAAATTGCTTTTACTGCCATTGGGAAATAGAAGTTAAAAAAAATGACGTTTTACACTCAATGAATGAAGGTTTTGTTCGTTCTTTGAATCAAAGCCAAGACTGTCTTACCTAGTTTAAAATTTCTTTGACAAGTCTGGCTGAAGCACAGGATATAAATCAGAGCAGAGTGGATTTGTCTTCATTTCACACCACCCTTGTGGAACAAGGTCCAGGAACTAGTGTGTAAAACCAGACCTATCTGTTCCTTTAAATCTGTTGTTCTGATTATTCCAAAAGTTGGGATAAACTTTTTGCCTCCTTAGTTGGACCTAGGTAGTGAAAAAAACCTTAGTCTTCTCTTCTTCCCATTCCTTCCAGTGGGCTTCTACAGATTTGAAACCTAAATAAGTGAAGATGCAGCAAGATGTTTGTTTAATGTCCTTTATATTCAGCAAAACGTATCCCAGAACTTTGTTGCTGCTGTTAGATAGTGCTGTAATGCAAATAACTCACTGTGTTTTCCTGCTTCCACCTCTTTGGCTCATTTCTATGCCTCCCTGCATTTTTTCTTGTTTTCTGTGATAGATTAAAATGCATAATGCCTGCCTGTCCCTGAGCTTTGCTCCTCTGCTGAGATGAGCAGGTGGTTGAAGAATTTTTTCAAAGAGGATTGATAGAACAGTTTTTAAAATTTTCTTTTGCGTGTGTGTGGAATGCCCCAAAAATGGATGAGCAAAAGAACCCTTCATTAAGCACTGACTGTAAACTTCCCACTAGATAAAAAAAAAAAAAAAAATCCTTATCAATGGCATCTCAAAGTCCTTATCTGTGGTGCGTTGGGCTCAGTTGACATTGCTGTGGTGCACCTGTGGTACACTGGCAGTACCTGTGCCACAGAGCACACACTGCCCCTTGTTATCCACAAGGAAATGCAGTGCAGCGTGCATAAGATCTGAGGGGTCAGCTTTAGTTTGATTTCCAGGTGACTTCTACCTAGCCTGGCAGTTTTCACTGGGCACTTGATGGTTGCTGAATAATCCGGTTTGCACAGTAGCTGTTTGTTCAAGGGAGCATTTGTTAGTTTTGTGGCACCTCAGAGGTGGCAGTTGTAGTGAAAGCCCAGATATGAGATATTCCAGTGCCCTGTACTGAGTTATGTTTATTGGGAAACAGAAACTGCATTGGGCACACAAAGAACAATGTAAAAGTACTATCCTATTGAACATCATCCTGTATGTTGAGAGTTAAGGCACTACAAACTTTGCTCGGTGCAAAGATTTTAATCTGTCTTGGTCCCACCTACAGTCTGCTCTGCAGATTTCAGTGAGGCTTAACCACAAATAATGCTTGTTCTTATTCTTCATACAGAACTGGATGTCTTCTAAATAAATACCTGCTTTGCCATCTCATTTTACATACTTTTACTGTGTGTGAGACTTAGAATAAATTGAGAGGAAGGTTGACCTGGAGTTTTGTTTATTTTACAGGATAACTTATGTAAACAGTTTTTTTGTGGTTTTTTTTTTTTTTTTTTTTAAGTGGAGGGTGTAGCAAAAATGTTGTGTAAAGTTGTCTATAATTTGCTGTATTTTTCTCTCCCTTATGACAGTGATCCGAGCTAAAGTGGTGGGGAAGAAGCTCATGAAAGATGGACCCTTTGGAACAATGCGATACACGGTCAAGCAGATGAAGGTATGTCTGCAGACATTTCCCATGGGCTAGTAGATATGGCAAGGAATCTAATTAACACATAATAACAAATACTTTGCATACTTAACAGCACCTTTACTTTTTGTACTGGCCATACAGAATGGAAGGAAACCAGCAGTTGGTAGAAACTTGCCTGAAGAGGGGAAAGGAGCAGGAAGAGATCATTCCTGACATACAGTGCTGAATACCTGAATTCTCCCATTATTTCAAGATTTCTGGTATTAAAAGATGCCAGATGGTCTTCTCTAGATACTGAAGAAGTGTTTTGTGTCCAACATGCACAGTCTCAAACTGGAAAGGCCAGCTTTTCCATGAAGCACATTCATTAAATCCAAGAAGGAAATTATGGTAGGGGGTCTGCCAGCCTTGGGAGAGTGCTCGTTTCTCTTCTTTCCTTGTTTTCTTTGTGACCACTTGTTAGGATTATGGCATTTTTTCCATGTACAAAACAAATGAAAATCATATAGTGAAGTCTTTATATAAAGCTAAACGGAGCATTGTAGCTTTTAAATATTGTCAGCTTAGAGCTGTGAAGTATTGATTCAGAGATGAAAAGAGGTACAACTACACAAGTTGCTTGATTTCTTTAGTTTCTTTCTTCAGCGCTCTAATTCTTTGCTGCACAAACTGCACTCAACCTGCTGCTTTGGACTTGGGTTTTTTTCTTAAACTGCCCCCTTGTTATGTAATGCTAAAAATCAGCCTTAGATTGTTTTTCTTGGCAATGCCATTCCAGTCATAAGACTGGTTTATGTCTTTAGGAAAAAAAAAAAAAAAGAAAGGGAATGGAAAAGCTTGGCAGAGACTGCAGAAATCTGAAACATATTAGACAAAGTAAAGGTTCAGAAAAAAACAGTTGCTTGCCTTGTAACAGTAACTCTCTTTATAAGGCAGTTTATAGCTAAGCACGAAAGCTGGGAGGAGGAGACGCAAAGCCTGTTTCATAGGCTGTCGCAAAACCATGCAAGTAGCCAAATCTGGTCCTAGCATGGCTCTTCCACAAGAGTGGAATGCCTGCACTTTGAATAAAAGGGCGTGAGGTGCTGGGCTTGTTGACTTCCTTAACCTTAAAAATTTCTCTGCAAGATACCTAAGGAAATATATATTTTTAAAAAAAAAAAAACAAAAACCCAACAACTGGTTGTGTTTGCAATAATGAGATAATGCTGACACTTTTTTTTTTTTTTTTTTTTTTTTTTTTTTTATGGCTGTTGTTGGCCTCATGAAGCTTGCGGCACTCTGTGCCTTCTCCAGTTTTCTCACTCTGCAGCTCAGCAAGTGTACCCTGCTTCACAAAACTACTCAGTGTCCACATGCTGCAGTGGCTTCATCAGCTTCTCTTTCTGATTTCATTCTGGTCTGGCCAGTACCACTACTTTTCCTCCTTCTCAGTGCCAAGAGTTTGGTGCTTCCTGTCTAACATACAACCATGAACAGTGATCTGGAATGATCGTAGTCCCTTGAAAGAAATTACTACCCTATTTACCACTCAGCACACCGCCCCTCTTCTAACTAAGGCACCTGAGCCTGTCCTGGCTGTTTTCATTGGGTTATTCTGCAGCATGGGGCCTTTCTGTGGGAGCATTTCCACAGTGTTTTTTAGGAAATTATGTGTCCAACAAAAGCAGAGGGATTTTAAAGAGGAAATCATGTGTTGGTGAAACTGCGCTTGTGTCTGCTGCTTAGATAGTGGGCTGGTGGGATGTTGCACTGGACATTTAACTGTGACCTTTGGCAGGAAGGAACCTGAAGCAAAGTGCTCAGTAGGACTGGAATGTCCGGAGGACAAAGTTCTTCATAAACAAACAAACCAACTGTCTTCTTTGGAAACCCTGCTGTCTTTCTGCTGAGCTTAGAGACTTCAGTATAAAGAGGGATTTAGATCCATACAGTGGGGGAGTTCAGAGTGACACAGCAAATTTTTCCCTTGTTTGCTCCAATGAAAGCTAACTGTCCTCCTGTTGAAAAGAGAACCAGGGAGGCCTATGGCTCTGCACAGCTGCATGGGAACAGCTCTGAAGATAAAACTAACATGTCAGTCTGCATAAACCCTTCTGCACCTGCAGGTGAAAAATAAACAAGCCGTTGAGTCTATCATTGTGTGCTGAATTGTCTGTGGAAAGCATTGAAAGCCTTAAAGGGCAACAAACTATCTCCATAGTCCTTTCAGGGGCTCCTTGGAGTTTGTGGGTTAGATTCTTGATCTCACTAACATTCCTGAACTCGTTGCTGCATTTCACAACTAAACCAGCTTGAGGCCTGGACTGGAGCACAAGGTCAGCCCACTGGGACAGAAGAGTGCTGAGCTTTGTAGAGTTCAGGTTTGTTGTCTGAAGAGGCCTTGTGCTTTTCCAAGCAACCTCTGCCTCTCCCCACTGCTTTCTCAAATAATGTAAGAATACTATGAGATCACGTGTCATAAATCTGCACAGGACTGATCTAACCCCTACGTGTTCTGTGATCTTGCAGTGCATTCTGAGAATGGCCCAAGCCTATTTCAGGAAACTGCAAAGGAAACAAGGAGATAAGATATTTCTCCTCCATGGGCACAAACAGTCCTGGTTGACCATGGCAGCACCCTGCACAGGCTGCCAGAAGCAAGGAGACTTTCCTTGGTTTGTTGCTTATCTGTAAAATGAGTCTATGGGGTGAAATGTGATAGTCCCAAGAGGAAAGAAGTGCGGTAGGATTAATTTAGTTTAATTTTAGACAGAGTAAAATGAGGTGCTGAATCTTTCCTGCTCTCTTGATCGTCAATGGGTAGAGAGAGGAACCACTGAAATGTAATTCAGCCCACAGGTTGTAGGCAGCTATTTTAGGATGGGCTGAGTTGTTCTGGAGGTGTCTGTTCTTGGCATTTGACTAGAGAGGATGCCTAATTCCTGTGAATTGCCTATATTTTAGGTAGCTGAAGGTTAGGCAAGGTGTGACTCTCTGCTCTTATCTGTATCTAGTGCAGCCTCACATGGGAGGGATAGAGGGAGGAACATCATGAACAGTTTTACAGGATGAAGTCGTTTAAGCAGCAGGAACCACCACAGGATTTTCCTGTGCATCTCTGAGGCAGTATGGGGGCTACTAAGGGGAATGCTGACACAGATGGAAATAGAGCAGCACTAGCAGACATCACCACGTCATGCTTGCTAATACTTTATTCCCTGTTATTATGCTTCCAAAAATACACATTTGTGGGGACAGGAGAACTCTGAGGGTAGCAGTTAGGAGAGAGGCTAGCTTTATGGGTAGGTTTCTTCTGACTGGTCTAACAGCACTTCCAAGACATTTTGTGTATCCAAAAATAATGCTCAAGGTGTTGTTTTATTGAACAGTGGGCATCTATAGAGGATTCCCCCTTGCCAAGCTTTCTTTTTCCTTCTGTGAGAACAAGGTCCTACTGGTGAATTTTGTTCAGTCATCAGAGGGTGTGGGAGGCCCTGTCTGCCCCAGCATGGGCTCAATCAGCATGGCAGTGGCTCCCATCGATGTGGATCACTGAGGGCTGAGCAGAAGTGCTTTTTGGGAGGCTGAGCATGCTTTCTTTAGCAGTCCTGACAGTGGTGGCCCTGATGGTAATGTGAACAGGAAATTAGGTCCAGGAGCTGAAAAACAAGCCCCAGTTCAGCATCACTGGCTACTTCCTAGGCAGTCATGTTGGGCTTGATAGCTTAGAAGATGTGAAAAGTGATGACTAACAGTTCTGTAGGAAGGACCTGAGCAGCTTCCCAGGGGAATGATTAGGGTAGCTTATAGCCCTGTGGGCAGGAGGAAGAAAGGGCCCCAAGTGTGCCTGCCACATGCAGACCTTATTACAGAGATGCTTAATTAGCCCAACATGACTCGGAGCTCTGCACTGTGAGTGACAGATCCCTTGCACTGCCATGCACAGCGTGCAGCTCTCTGCAGTGTTGATAATGCACTGCCTGGAGGGACTGGGCAGCCCTAGCTGTTATCTTAGCTGGTTTTATCTGCTTAGATACCTGAGATATCTGAGCGTCTTGGTGTGACACCCACTAGAAAGGGGTCTGGACACATGACCTTTATTCTATGTGCCTTTTCTCACAGTACCCTTGGGAAGCAAGAAACAAAAGTGTGCTGAGGGCTAAATAACTCATCCAAGGACAGATAGGATTCTTGTGCCAGAATCTAGATCTCCAGCTCTGTTGACTGGATTAGAAAATCTGAGTAGGTCATCCGATACCAAGAAAATTGCAGGGATAAAGCAGAGATTAGGTAAAGTTCACTTCTTCCATCTCCATTGAAAGACTTTGCCACTTATGGATGCAATGTCATATTTCAAGCATGAGTTTTGGTTGGTACAGTAGGATTAATTTTAAAAAAGTACTTTGCTTGCATATTAGCTGGGTATAGAAGAAAGTCTGGAAAATGCAAACTCTTTAGTGTGTCTTTTACTGTACCCAGCAGTGCTGTTATTGAGCTGTGGCACTGTTACAAGATCATACTGATTAGGGGAATCTAAGGAGAAAAAAAACTTACCCGGCTGACATTCCATAGATACTCCAAAGAAAATTTGGCCTTTCAGCATAGCAGAATTAGTAGTAATTTTTATGGTTTTATATTAAGTATTTGGGCCTAGCATAAAGTCTGTTAAATTAACAGATATTCTTCCAGAAAGAAAAAGATTTGTTGTTTTTAAAGGCAGTAGGGGAATGGTGAAATACCCTGGGGTAATAGGAGACTTAAAGGAATAGAATGCAGCCTGGAGAAGAATACTACAGCTTAGGTGACACAGCAGCAGGGATCCATAGCTCTGGGATTGTTTGGGATTTTTTGATCCTCTTTTGCTTGCATAATTAATATTTACTACTAAACTGAATGTGCTGTCTATCAGTAAAGATGAGAGAGAAAAGGATAGGCTGGATAGGCTGGGCAATGCCAGGAAACTGGTTCTCTCTGACTTGTATTATTTCTTCTTTTGCTTCTAAATATTGGGCATTCATGGAGTTGGCAGGGAAAAAAGAGTGACTGAATGCTTTGAAAAGACAAAAAAAATTAAATATGAAATTCTCAGGAAAATAATCCTCTGTGTTTCAAAAATAGGATATGTTTGATGGGTCCAATGTACACATGTAGTGGTTGTTTCATTGCTATGCAAAGACTTCATTATGCTGCTAACAGGTGGGCATGTGTTTCTCTAAACTGCAGCAATAAGGCCAGGTCAGATGGGGACATGTGCTAATTTCTGACTGAATCCAACTGCCAGTGTATCTGTGGGCTCATGTTTCGATTAAACTGAGCTGGAAGAAAGATTATGAAGACGGAGGAGGAGTGCAGAGGAATTATGTATACATGATATTTTCTTTACGGCGCCCATCAGTATGGGACTAATTTTAGAAGATGGTGTAGAACTCAATGTCTGCATTCACTGAGTTAGAGAAACAGTAAGTCCTTGCTGAGGTCAGCAGGAGTTGCGTGTGCTGTGCGTTTGAGAAGGAGGTATCTGGCTTGATGACTTAGAGCAAGCGCCAAAGGTTTGAAACTCTTACAGCAGCAATACTGGAAAATAGGGTAATTGTTTAAAATAAAAACCCCTTAGTTTGGAAGAAATTGTTTAAAGCACATAGAGGAGAAAGATTCCAAGCTTGAACTAATTTTATTTCTCCCTAATTCGGACCTTTATAAGGGGGAAAATTATGTTCAGGATGTTGGCAGAGCCTGCAGCATTGGCACTTTGTTCAGTCAGTGCCACTGGAACTAATATGAATGGGAAAAACTGGTCCCTGTGCTGAATTGCAGTGGCTTATTAGCAGGTGGTTTTTCTGCTTTATCAGCAGATCAAGTAGGGAGACTTCCATGAGTCCAGCCAGTGTCATTATTCCTTCACACTTGTAAAAAGCAGAAAATTTATTGCTTACCACCACAAACTAGGAATGTAGATTGTAAAGAACCTTAAGTGAAATTTGTCCTCCTAAGATGACTTTTTATTCTTTCTCTAGATGTACAGGGGCTTCCAGATAATGCCACATGTTCAGTACATCTACACAGAAGCCTCTGAGAGTCTTTGTGGAGTCAAGCTGGAGGTCAACAAGTACCAATATCTGATTACAGGTAATGGACCTTGTACTTCTCCATGAGTTAAACGTCTTCTGTTTTATACACACACCTGCTGAGGATACAGGCAGTGGTGTAGACAGCTCTGTACACAATTTCCTAAGTATTAAGATGGCCAACAGTTTTCTGGTGTTCACTACTCTACTCTGACTGACTCTGAGAGTCACTTCACTCTCTAGATGTCCCTCTCTTTCCTAAAGTGTATCTTATACACAGATATTCTGTGACAAGTATGTTTTATGACAGTTCATGGCTCTCAATTTATACCTGAGCTGGCATGTCTGTCACAGGGAACTGGGTGCTACTGGGCTGTGTCATAAATGGAAGGTCATTTTTGGAATGAGCTGGAGAATGAGCTGGGAGGATGCAGGGGGATGGATATGTGGCAGTTGCCAAGTCTTGTTTCTAGGGAAGGTGTCAGTTCATTTGCTCTGTTGTTAAGAGGAGCTGGAGAGCATTACTAACCTGCATGTTGCTGGTGGTGCTCTCAGCTGGCACAACACTTCTGACTTTCAGAAGTGCTGTTATCTCACTGGCCAGAGATTGTTGAACCAGTTAATAAAAAGAAAGCATTTGCTGAGCAGTGGCTGAAGCCAAACATATTGAGAGCATTAGCAATGTCAGGAAATGAGAGAAGTGCTTGAGCTGAGAAGTGCTAACTTGTGACCATGTGTCTGTTTTCAAGGCCGGGTGTATGAGGGGAAGGTTTACACTGGCCTGTGCAACTGGTATGAGAAATGGGACCGGCTGACTCTGTCCCAGCGCAAAGGACTGAACCACCGTTATCACCTGGGCTGTAGCTGCAAGGTAGGTGTGTCTCTAAGGTGGTATTCAGACATTCAAGCCCAAGAACTCTGTTTCTCCTGGCTGGTAATAGTCAATGATGCTGGAGAACAGCCAGGAAGAGAAATGGAGGACAACAATTTTTACAGAGAAGAAGTAAAGTTCATTTTTAGTGTTGAGACCAGAGAAGAGATGATCAAATAAAAATGCAGAGTCTATGCCTTTAATACCCTGTTGGAGTTAATTGGGGTTGGGGAAGACTTTCAGAATCTATGCAGAATCATTTGCAGGTGAATGAAATCAGGTACCAAAGGCTTGGCAAGATTTGTCCAGCTTTTTTCCTGTGTAAACATTTTGAGTACTTAAAACCTCACAGCCTGGCACTGGAACTAAGACTTTTGCACATGGCGTCAGGCCTGCAAAAACATAGACATAAGCTCAACTTTTCTGCACCTGAAAAGCCCTTTTGATGACAGAATTAGCTCTGTGTGTGGAGCTAAGCACATGCTTACGTGCTTACAGAACTGAGGCTGAATTTTGGATTAGTAAGCAAGGTTTTAGGCTGTGGAATTTTGAATCACTTGTCTCTGTTAAAAAGACATATTATATAATGTTGTTTTTACATGTAGCCTTACCTGATTTCTCTTTCCAATTGCAGATTAGGCCCTGCTACTATTTGCCCTGCTTTGCCACCTCCAAGAATGAGTGCATTTGGACAGACATGCTCTCCAACTTCGGCCACTCGGGATATCAAGCAAAGCACTACGCCTGCATCCAGAGGGTGGAAGGCTACTGCAGCTGGTATAGAGGATGGGCACCTCCAGACAAAACGATAATCAATGCCACAGATCCCTGAGCAGCTTTCCCTTTCCTTATCTCCCCTCTCCCTTACTTGTGGCTGATCTTCCTTTGGACACTAACTCTTACCAGATCGTGATGACAATGAAATTAGTGCCTATTTTCATGCAAATTCTAGCACTTCGAACACTTAAAAAAAGGAAAAGAAAGAAAAAGGTCTGTGCTACCTTACTGAATTTGTAATCACCTTTTCCATTTTTTGATACCACTCATTTTGATCAGACAACATTTGGGAACTTACTTTTGCACACCAGAGGGAAAAACGGGAGGGAAAAAAAAGGAAAAAAAAAAAAAAAAGATGGAGCTCTTGCTCTCTTACGTGTATCATTAGCTGTAGCAATATAATCTCTATTTTTTTAGGAAAACAAAAATCTAAAAACTATGCCAATTAGGCACTGTATTCTTCTATGCGCTGGCTTCCCATCACCCCTCCTCATGCACTAAGTGCTGAACATACATAGAAAAATCTATTTTAAGGGAAACAGATTTCATTAATCAGATTAATCAGTCAAATGAAGCAAAATGAAAAGAAACCCAGCCTAAACTATGGACAAAATGACATCCAAAAGAAATCCTCCTCTCTAGGAGAGATTGGCAATGTGATTGACTCCAGCAGTGGGAGATTTTACCTGGTGTGTCTGACCACATCATCTGGTAAAAGCATTGTTGACTGACTGTCCTTGCTAATTCAGTCACAGTGTGAATGCAACAGCACATTTGAGGTTCTGGCTTTACCCAGAAAAAAAGAGAGTGTTTTGTATTCTTCTTGTTGTTGTTTCAAAAACAAAAACCTCATCCCTTATTTTCAGGGAGGTAAATGCAACTACAGCAGAGCATAAGAAGGGTTGTCCCATCCTGTTTTGAGCAGCATTGGCCCCTGCAATTTTTGCAGCTTAGCTTCAACAGCAAAACCAGCTTGTGAAACCTTAAACCAAACAGATGCAAAAATAACAACTGTAAATCAGTAATGTGCAAGAGGGAAAGGGGAGACTTGCTAGAACTCATATTATTGAAAAAAAAGTATTGCCAAAATAGTGTTTTGCTGAACTAAGATGTATATACACATAATGACATAAGCTATTTTTGACAGGATGTGGAATTTTCTTGGTGTTATAAACAAAAGAATGGTTTGATTGTGTTTTAAAGACAGAAATATTGACATTCCGAGTTGGTGAGTCGCTTTTAAGATATTGAAGCTCCAGTGTATCTGCAGTAGTGGCTACAGTCATTGTTTCCTCTGTAACTCCTTGCACCATGGTTCCTCCCCTGCAGCTACAATAGCTGCATTTGTTTATATGGTGAAAGGAAGTGTGTGTGTGGGCTAGGCAAGGAAAAGTGGTCTTCTAATAAGTGTTGTCTGGGATCATAAAATTTTCAGCTGCCCGGAGGATTCCTTCTGTGTCAAGTGCTGTGTTTCCCTCTAGGCACTGTTAAACATAGCCCTGTGCATGTGCTCAAACCATATTCTGCAGTCATGTGGGAGGAGAAGCCTTACGGTCTTGTGCTTTGCTGTTGACTGGAGAAGTTTTTTTCATTCTATTTTTTTTTTATTATTAAGAAAACTATAATATAATTTTTCTTATCAAATAAAAGTATTTTAAGTTTTAATGATGGTGAAGAAGGGGTGCTGACAAAATGGGTGACTTAAGTTTTGGATGGGGAGGGCTTGGGCAGGGAGAAGATTGTGCTTAACTTCATTTTTGTATTATTATGATTATTTATCTTAAGTTTCCATATATCTTCCGTTCATTCCACTTAGAAAGCAGAGCTGCCATGAGCAGGAAAAAGCTGTTGCAGTGATTCCAGCTTGGGGCAATACAGCATTTTACCATCAGTGACCTCAATTACTGGAGAGTTGTTTAGAACCACTTTGCCAAATGGAAAAGAATGGGTGTCTGAGATGGGCCCTGATGTGTTTTTAAGTTCCTTGTGTGCTACCAGAGCTCTGCCAGATGTACATCCTCTGAAATGTCCCATTTGCTGGATGACTTGTTGCAGCAAAAAACTTCATTTTTAGCATGAACTTTAAAGGGCATTTTCACAGAACTGCTGTAAGAAGAGCCTAGGTCTGCTGCATATATTTTTTTCCAGCTCTGAGTGGCAATGCAGCACAAAACACATTGAAAGTTTATTGGATTTTCCTGTGATTTAGATTTGGAACACTCTCAGAAGTCCTCTTCCCTGTGACTACTCCTAAATAATGGGCTGGAGATGAGAGGGAGAGTAGGGTGATTCATGACACCTATCACAGGATCAGGTGGTGGTGGTGGTTCAGAAAATTATTCCTTTTGGCAAAATATGGTTTTGGGCTTTGGGCCCAGTGGAACAATCTCTGTTCAAATCTTGCATGGCTGACAAAATCTTGTGAGGGTCACTGAGGGCAGAATGGAGCTGCCCTCAGCGTTTGCATTGTTTGGAGTCGGCATTGCAGGATGTGGCCCTCCTCAAGCTCTAGGTGACTTGGCAAAGCCGGTGTCTCTTTGAGCTGCAGCCACTTCTCACAGCTTTGGAAGGCTAAACAAAAATGCCCCTCAATGCAGTAAAGTGTTGATTTGAATTTTCATTAAACTGAAGCTCTGCATATTTTACCTGCCACTGATTCATTTAGCTAGCTGAGACATCACAGTATTGCACTCAAATTATTGTGAAAATATTTGCGTTCTAATACTATGAGGACTTTTGTCCCTACATAGGATATAATGTAGCTATGTGCTTTGTAAACAACAAAACAGTAGATGCATTACCAGAAAGTGAAGCATATTTCCACTTTGTTTTGCAGACGGTAAATTGTTTCTGAGATGAAGACAGCTAGATGGGCAGGGACAGAGGTTTGGTGGCAAATCTTTGCCCTTGCTGTGTAAAGAAACAGTTGTTAAGGCTTTTCAAAATGTGAAGCCGAAAGGAGGGGGAAGAATCTAGTGAAAATACATTTCTTTTGGGAAGCTTCTTTATTTTGTTTCTGTGGATGCTATCAGGGACATGCATTTCTTGGGCTTGCGCTTGCATTAAGGAGCTGCCTGAAGGCACTCCGTAAGTGGAAGCCATTACATGGATTGAACAGGATCTAAATTGGACTCAAAGACTTCTTCCTTTCTGTCAGCTCTCCTTTCTTCTGCCTTGCTAAGTCACTTCTGCCTGCCAATGGAGATGTTCAGGATTACACACACACTCCCTGCCACCATGCTTTGGACACACAAACATTATTAAAAATACTTTTAAAAGTGCATAGCTAATTTCTAGACAGAAGCTGTTCAGTTTCTTATGCATATTTTCTCCCTTCCTTGCTGTAGAGTGTTTTCCCCTTTAAAATGACAAAAATAGATATTGAAGGTTCAGGAAAGGTTAGATTCTCTTTGCCTTTTCCAAAATGGGGGCGGTGGGGGTAGAGACTGGGAGGAGATCTGTGCATGGAGTTCCTTAAGTAAAGTCCTCTTGTGGGAGGCTTCTACCTCCCTTGTATGGGAAAAAAAAAAAAAAAAAAAAAAAAGCCATTTTTAAGTCCCAATTTCCCATGTTTTGAAGAGTTACATGGCCCTTTAGGTAGGACTATTCCAAAAAATAAATCTATCATTGTATCCCATTCATACTTGTCAGAGTGAAATGCTACCTCACAGTGATGGGAAACATACTGTTGTGTTTTTACAGTAAAGACTGTTGGAAATAAAGGCCTCCATGAGAACAAGTTTCCATCCTTGCAGATGTCTCTGAAAATACTGCTCGCTTATAACGTGCTTTATTACTTAGGAGGACAGAATTTAATTTAGGGAACTGCAAAAAGTTTTGGTCTTTTTTTAGAGTAAGTAACTTCTGGGGCTACCAGTCTTGAGAAAAAAAACAGAAAACCCACTAAACATTTGCTGCTGTTTTGCTTGTACTGGCTTCTCCTTCTCTCTGACACTGTCCTTCCTTCATAGAGCCACTGTGCTGTTCCTGATAGTCACGGAAACTTGGGGAGAGAACCAAACCCATGTGAAAAATCTTGTCCAGAAGGAATGTATTTGTTGCTAAATTTTCTAGCACTGTTTACAGATTTCCTCCATGTTATTTATAAATTTTATATTCAGTGAATGTATATTGTCTTTTAAGGTAATGTTGCATAATGTTCACTTTTTATAGTGTCCTTTTATTCTAAACAGTAAAGTGGTTTTATTTCTATCACAGACATTCTGTCTCTGCTTCACTTATATTAGTTTTTGTCGACTTCAAATGTACACAAATGGATTTGCAACTGGATTTATTAATTTCCTTCCCCTTCCTGATACCCTTTTATTGGTCCCAAAGGAGATATTCCACCTCTGGCAAATCTTGCACTTTGGCAAAGATCCCTTCAGGATTCCCCCCCTCTTTTTAAAAGGTTGTTCTCTCTAAGAATTGTTACTGTGGTCATAAGCCCAGGAGAGGTGAAAAACCCATTTTGAAGTTAATGACTCCCAGTTGTTAATTGGCCTAGGAGGTCAGTACAGAGCAAGACTGCAGCACCAGTAGGTCCTTGGAAGAACACTTACCAGATTGCTCTTATTTCCAGAAAACTGATCATTATGGGGGGGTCTGAAAGGTGCATGCCCATGAAAAAGTGAAGTTCATCTTTTCTGCTGTGAAATGTCAGAATCTTGTGTCCTCTCTTTAGGCTTACTATTTAAGGCTGATTTAGAGTGCCCTATTCTCGTGAGAAAGAAGTTTCAGAAAAAGCATTTTCAGATAAATTAAAATGCTCACAAAAATGGACCTACTGTTAGAAACTTCCTACATCTCATTTTTTACTCTTGGAAAATCTAGTCTCTACAGAGATGAAAGAGATCTTTGAATCTGTTCTCTGTTTAATCCAAAGATTTAGAAAGTAGACTATTGAAAATTTTGGATATAGAAGGATGAGGGTCTCCTATGTGAGAACTTAAGTGCTTAAAGTATGTGTCATGTTGCAGAGAGGTAAAACCATAGCACTCATTATAAACACTTCCAGGGGGTCATCCATCAAAGGAACACTGTGAGTTTTATGAGTGCTCACTGGTACAGCTTGGAATTACCTCCCGGAGAGTGAAGAGAAAGACTGGTAAAAGGGGATCAGTAGATTCCTATCTGTCAAATGGAGAAGCTGATGCACAGTGGACAAGCAGCTTCCACAAGTTCTTGGTGATGACTGTAATGCAGCATGCTTGGTGTAGGCACTTTACCTCTCAGACTCCCACAATCCAGGATTCTGTGATGATGCTCCAAGAAAAGATATAAGTTGTGAAGATTGATTCTGTGAGGCAGACCACCCCTGTCACCTGGGAAGGGCTGACCTGAACTTGCCCAAGTGGATTGTTCCTTCTGTAAATTGTTGGGAAGTGACTGATTTAAACCAGATTACTCAGGCTTGCATGTCAGCAGTAGTGTTTGTGTTCATATGAGATTACCTGCAGTTTAAAAGGCTTCCTGTACCCTTTTGGAAGTAAGTAATAGCATCTCCAAGTAGGTGATTAGTTATGAAGATGGAAAGTAAGTGAAATTAAGATCAGTGCTAAACCCGTCTACTTTGCTGGTACCAAATACATCTACATATAAGGAACCAAGAATCAGATAGCCAGACAAGAAAATTGTGCTAAAAGTGCTAACTTATTTGCAGTGATTACCTTTATCAAGTCTTCCAAAAATACTGTTCCTGAAATGGTGGTCCAAGTCACAACTGTCCCAAAGCATTATTTATGTCACAAAACCTTCTTCATAAATCATTAGTAATTAAATGCAACAGGTGTGTGACTACTTAATCTTATAGATGTGAACAACACTGTCACATTGTTTAAGGACTACCCATTTCTTTATGTCTTAAATGATAATACCACTTCATGACTGTACTTACCTCCACGATGTGCCTGTGAAGCATGGAGGTGCCATAGTCTACACAGCACAGGCAGAGAGAGCATTGGAACAGAGAGGTGAAGGTCTGGCATTCCAAAATATTTGAGTACCTAGCAGGCAGCAGTGGGATTTTTCACGAGAAACTAGATGATCATGTATCTACACCCTGTTTTGTGTTGTGGCTGGCCCACAGTGTTGCAACAAGAGTGTGAGAAAAGACGGGATGAAATATTTTTGAGCCTTAGTTTGACATCTCAACAGCCCTCATGCTCAGGCTGGCAATGCTGCTTGTGTTCACAGTCAAGCCTGGGAAATTAGCTCAGCCAGCCTGTGGCCACACAGGGGGTCATGGTTCATACAGGATTTCATCAAAGTTTCAGCCATGTAGGAAGAACCACTAATTCATGGATGTAAGCTGGGAGCAAAAACTCACAAAGGACTAGTCTTTCCTTTAAGGCAGGGAAAACAAGAGCCATGACCAGCTGTAAACAAAGCCCCTCTCTTTGCCATGTTCTCCAGGACTAAAGGCACCTACGCAGATTTCTTTGGAAGGTGCCCTGAGAGTTTGGTACAGTGCCCAGCAGTCACACAGGGCACTGAGTGTTCAGCTGTTGACAGAAAGACCAGACCCCAAAGCACTGTGCAAAGAAAACATGAGAAGCTGAAACAAACTCTTTTAAGAACTCCAAGTTACCCTGAGTACCTTCAGGCTGATAAATGTTTCATGGATGGTGAGCACGTGACAGACCAAGCGAACTAACGTTGTGAAACAAACCTCTCTTAGGGCCCATGTTCCAAATTGTCAGCATATTTTAAACAATTCCAGGAGTAGGGAAAATCCACTTAATCTGAATAGAGTGATTCTTTGCTCTAAGGGATGAGCTTTTTGTTGACTGTGTTTTAAAATGGAATTCTGCTTTAGTTTTGAGCCTTTGAGCCTCTTTGTACATTTTTTCAGGGTCCTCACATGACCGAGGGGCAGGGCTAGGCACGAAAGGAAAGAGGTTCCCAAGCAGTGCCTTTTGCTTATCACTTTTTAGCTGGTATTTTTCTGTAAGCAAAATTTAGACTCTTCCCAGCATTCCCGCCACCATTTCCTGTGCCCAGCTTGCATCCTCCTGTCGTCTCCTCCTCATCCATAGTGGCATCAGAAGAAAGCAAAGTTACTCACCATCTGCTTATGGCTTGGGAAGAACGTTTGCTCCACCAGGGGGAACTTCTCAGGGCCCAGCGAGTTGAAGATTTTAATGAGCTGAGAGAACTTGGGGTGAGGGAGGGGGAACAAAAAACAGACACAGTAGATGTCAGTGACTTATTGTGCAACAGGCAAATGCTTGCAAAATGTTCTGATAGTGGTGAAGGAGGTGAGAGAAATGTTATCATGTCTTTCCCACCTTGCTTTCTTGACCTGAGAGCAGCAAGAAAATATGAAGCTGCTGTATTTATTCATGGCCAAGCCAGCCTATGTACACAAACCTTGGACTAAGGGAGCATAGAAGGGATTCAAGAGTCAGAAAGGAATCAGTTTGCATTTACTTACAGATCTACTATGAACAAGATTTGCATTCAAAATGCAGCTGGGGAGAGGAGCCTTTCTTAGTAGAGGATAGAGCCAGGAAATCAGTGCCACCACTCCCATCAGAGACCAAATAAATCAAAGCTGTCCCTTGGATCTCTTCCTCAAAACCAAATCCAGGCAAGGCACTTTGTGCTGGAGGGCAGGAGAGCTGCTAAGGGACAGCGATTACAAGAGGGTTTGAATGTCAGACCAAGGGAGTAGAGTCCACTGTTAATCAGAAGTGACATTTATTGTGAACCAAGGGTCCCCAACAGCCCTTCATGAATGACAGGAGAGAGAGGGGCTCATCTGCCTGTCCCTGTCCCATCTACCATGAGGTCTGAGGGAGGCACCAGTCTGGTATCTAGAGAGCAGTATAACATCAATGGGGACAGCAGCGCCTCCAGTATTTCACACACAAGGAAGAACATTTGTCATTGTCCCCACCCATCAGCGTGAACTTCACCACTGTCACCACTATCATCACCATTATAAACCCTTTTATCATGCAGGGTTATGCCCAACCAGATACAAAGCTCCCCCCATGGTAGGACCGATTTTTGATTTCTGTTCAGGTTCCAAAGCCCCGACAGAAGTGTAGCACATCACAGCAAATTCCTGCTCCTCTTCAGCCATCTGTGAATCAAGCAGACTATTCTGTATGTTGTCTGCAGCCTCCTTGTTAGATCCATCATTCATCACCCAGAGAAAAAAATCAAAACTATAACGGAGAAACTTAATAACCATGACAGAAAATATTTCTGAAGTAGGGTTCATATACCAAAGAGAGTAAGAGTGATGCACATCCCAGAATCTCAGGAGGAGCTTAGACACAGTTACCACAGAGTGCTGAACTGGCACGACTGTTGGTGAAGTGGTTGGACTGGCAGCCACATAAGAGAATAAAGTGTTTGGGGATTGGTTCCTGCTGAGCTGGTAGATAGGACTGGGTTCCCCACTGAGTCCTATTCACAACGTAGTTTATGAATTGAATTCAGTTTCCAAGCCCCTCAGAATCAGGTAAAATCAAGTTAATTAATAAAGGTCTCCACCCTGGGCTGAGAAAGGACAGATTTTAAGTCTTTGCATGAGTTTCTCAAGTTGCCCATCAAAAGTAGGGATGTGTTAATCTTGAAGGAGATCCCTGTGCCACCTAAGGGAAGGAAACAGACATCTAGGGAAGAAGGGAAAGAAAAGAAAGCTCCCTTTCTTCCCAATAGCACTAGCTGCTTAGTCTTGCATGTTCTGAGCACTTGTGGGCAACAGCTGGAGCCAGTAAAAGCACCAAATCACAACACCAAGGTTTCATTGCAGATAGAGAGAGGTACTGAGGATGTTTTCTGCTGAGTAGCCCTATTAAGGCTCCTCTCCTGGTTTCTGGGCTAGTCTAAGGACTCCAAAAGAATTGCTGCATAAGAAGTTGAAACTTCATTTGCTGGTGGAGAAGAACAAACCCTTCGAGAGTTAAATCTTGGCATGCTGTCACTGTGAAAAAAAAATTAGGCTGCAAGGTCTGTGCCAGACCCAGGTCAAATGCTGAAGAGGCAGCTGCCAGCAGATTTGCAGACAAATGCAAAGAATCCTTTTCCTAATCTCATAGTTCAAAACACAGCATTTAAAGAAAATCCAGGAAACATCAAGAGGCAACATATCCCATCACTAACACCACCACCACCCTCACATGCATCAGCAGATAAGAGGAAAAACTCCCAATGTAGAATAATTATTGTTGGCAAGGAGGACAGCTTGCTTCTCTCAACTACTTGCACTAGCCCTGCACATTCTAGAAAAGAAAAATAAAGCCCTGTTTTGACTAGCAAGGTGAGCAAACAGGGCTTAAAAGTTAAACACAATGAGCCAGAGACAGGGAGAGAAGGAAAAACACTCTGGCTGAGAACAGCCCATGCCCCTTGCTGTGTGTGCACGCAGCCCTGGTGAACCATGGACACCATGATGTTGAGGCAATGTACAGTTATCCTGGGAAAACAGTTCAAACAAAATAACTGGAACAACTGTGCAGCTGATAGACAACGTTCTGACATGTTCCTTTTGAAGCATACAGCTCTTGGCTGTTGCTGAGATAGCGAGGGTTTCAGATGAGAGATTCAGACATCTGGGAGCCTCGTCACTGGGCCAAGCCTGCAAAAAGGTCTGACTTTGGTATTGCCCCTCATGGGACAGTTCCCTCCCAATTTCTCTTTTTTTACCAGTTGTTAGGGACAGGATATTGACAAAGAGACTCCCACGTTACGTGCTGCAGCAGCCTCTGAGATACCTGATAACAGAGCTCGAGTAACATCTCCCCATGCAGATGGGTAGGAACGTTGTTGTCAGTAGCTCTGCAAATATAACCACACCTTCCACATGCTGGCAGCAGTTCTGGCTTTCTGTCCTTCCACTGGTTTCAGTGAGATTGCATCCAGACCACAGATAACACATGGGGCAAGGCAGAGTGGCACAGCCTGGTTTTAGGTACCTGGAACATGCAGGCAAGGGAAATGCCTTGGCCTGACTGTTTGGAGATCAGAGTTACATGCAGGGAGTCTTTACAGAGAAATAAAAGGATCCATTCAGAGCACCTTAAGACCTTTCACACATTTTGAAAGTGCCTAGGTCATCAGGGAGCCTATATCCCTTGACAGTCAATAACAGTTTGGCTAGGAGTCCCTGGACTCATGGGGGAACTGTCAGAAAAACTTTATGCTTTCTGCTGCCTTACAGATGCAGAAGTTGCTTTGCAACTACCTGCATGCAGTGTGAGTACTACTCTGAGCATTCTTCCCACTGTATTTTGGACTGCAACTTAGAATTCTAACAAAGAAATTATTATTGGTCATTGAAGCATTGTGCTTAGTGTGCTTGTAGTATTATTTCTCAATAGTTCTGGGATCATCTTAGATTTCTTAGATGTTTCTCTCAAAGCGTGAGACCCCCTGAATACTTTTTCTTTTCTCTCAGAAACATCCAATTCAAATTTTTAATCTGTTTTAATCTTTGAAGAAGTTTTTGTATGGCAGAAGTGGAAACCTGGCAAATGTCATTAAAAATGGGGCTGCATATTTGAGTAAACTCAAACCCAAACTCAGCTGATTGCAATTAGAGTTGCTGAGAATAAAACTGGTTGCAAACTGCCAAGGAAAAGCACTCTCAATTTCATCTCCCTCCACAAAATCATAAACATTTCTACGAAATGGAATCATTTTTGGAGAAAATAAAAAATGAGAGTGAAAAGCACATTTCCCAGGGGTATTTAATTTCATTTCTTCGTGCATCTCAACTGTTTTCTAGATTCAAAAGGTTTCCAATAATCTTTGTTATGCAGATCCCTTATTTCAAGATGCCTGTTTTGCAATCAAAGTGGAACGTGCACCGAAGTGTCCCTATCTCTCACTTCCCGGCTATCACAAAAACAAAATTTTTCTGGTTCTGCTGCCAGTGAAGCTTTTTGCCCTCAAATACCCCACTGCAATCTCTACATGAGCTTAAATACCATCTGAGCATTGCTCATTCAATACAATCTTAGATTGCTGAGCACGCTACAATCACTGGTTTGGAGGTGATGTGTGTGCAGGGGCAGCAAGGAAAGGAGACATTCTGCAAACCTATTTAAATTGTTTGCAAGTGGTTTCCTTGACTCCTCTGGGAAGGCTGCCTGTGCCAGCTGTATTCCCTGTGAGGAAAGCATGGCACAACCAGACGCAGAGTAGCTAGAGCCAAGCTGTTGGCAGAGCCAAGTTCTCCCACACTGCCTTTCCAGCACTGCTTTTTTTTTTTTTTTTTTTTTTTTTCCTTTTTTTAATGTGCTGTTTGTTTGTTTTCTTTTATTTTAGCTGTCTAAAAATAGACCTTTCATATCTTGAGACCCCTTCAGAACATTAGAAACGTAATTACAAGGCATGAGTTGCAAAGTGTCGACTAAGCCCTGACTGACTCAGCCCCAAAATCAAATGGAATGAACTACATGACTGTCAGCAAAAGGCAGTGTAAATGTGCAGGCTTTTTGTCTGGTCACAGGGCCAATGCACTTGTGTGTAGGACCAACTGTCAGAAACAGTGTGGAGGTGTGGTACTGAGCCTGGAAGTGAAAAATCAAATGGGAACTGAAGTCAAATGTACATTGACCACCTATACAGTGATGGCAAAGTGAGATTGTTCTCACCACCCTGATTATTGCATGACAGCAATTTTGGAAATGATGTTTCTTTTGGTCTCAACAAACCCCAAAAATGTTGTAAAAGGGGTGAAAAATGAAATTACTCTGTTTATTACACCAGCCCATTTTACTAAGAAATTACTTAAATCCAACACTGCCCAATCATGGAAATAAAAGTCTGAGACCTCATCTGGACTTGAGCTACCAACCAACACACTGGGGACCACTAGGATATTTACTCCAAGGAGAAAAACAAAAATAAACCCCCACTTAATTAGGTGATGAGGAAGATAGTAATCATTTGCTACAAAAATTTCATCTCACCCCAAGATCAATTTGTTCAGTGAGTAAGGGAATTCCTGAAAACGCATCTAAAAGTTTTCCATGGTGTCATATTGGAAAGCCCCATCTCCTTCTCACATCCATATAGCTGTAGTTTGTTGCTTTGAAGAATGCAGGAAAATGATCTCAATTCATCAGTGATCAGAGAAGATATTTTGGGACAAAACTGCTTGGAAAACCCATACGCCAATTCCAAAATGGTATCAGGATCTGACTCCCTCTTGCAGGTGCTGCCATGGCTGGCCTTACTCTTGTGGCTCATGGTCAACTTATCTCTTCAACTTTCCTGCTTCTGAAGGCACAGCTGCCTTGGAGCTGGTCATAGAAATGGTCTGAGGATTTGGGGCTAAGAAAATACAGTGATAATATTTGTCAAGGTTTTCTGAGATTTTCATGTGAACTTGACAAAATTTAAAGAATGGGCAAAGGGATCTTCCAGTGCAAAATCAAAACACTGCCCTGTCCTCATCAGGAGCTGACCCAGCCTAAGTCTTTGCAAGGTGCAGTGTTTCAGGTTCAATGAACCAACACTTTATAATAATATTGCATTTAGTTCTGGGACTGTTGAGAAACTGCATGTGTGGTGATTTGACCCTGACTGGACAGATTTTCTCTACCTCTTCCCATGTGGGTCCTTCCCAGGGACCTTCCCTCCTCCTTCCTAGGTGCTGCTGCACGGTCAGCTGTTGGTGATCCTTTTGAGTCTGGGACAAGGGAAACATCCTGCTCAGGGTGAAGAAATAGCACCTTGATACAACTGGAGGCTGGTAAAGAAGTAGTGCTGGTAGGTTTTTTCCTCCAACAGCTCCCATCTGTATTCCTAAGGTTGTTTAGATTTTAACCTAAAGAGACCAACTCCTCTGAAACTCCTGGAAGGCGAGCTGGGCTTTCTATTGGTGCCAGAGATCCCCTCTGCAGTGCTGACAGGCAGCGGAGCTGCATCACCACTTACCACCCAGGGCTTGCTGCAGAAGTTGTAGATGGAGTAGACGGAGTTGACCGTGTGGACGCCGCCGTACTGCAGGCCGATGATGAGGCTGCGGAAGTCTTCCCCCAGTGCCATGCTGTAGGCGTGCTGGCGAATCAGGACAAAATCCGGCTTGAAAGACCTGGAAGAGATGAGGAGAATGGTGTTTTACTTTCAAATGCTCCAGAAGCACTTCTTACCACTCCTTGCTTCTTTTCCATCCTTCCCCTTTCTTTTCACTAACAGGTGTGGCTCTTCTCTTGGGCCTCTCATGGTGTATTGCTTGTGTTATAATGTAATGAACCCAACAAAACCCCCTAGTCATTTATAAAAACGGAAAAATCCAATGTAGCTGCAAGTGTGAGAGCATAGAAACAGGCCAAACAGATTTTCTGCAGTTTCATGTCACTCAGGCATGCACAGGAACAAGCCACAAGCAGAGCCAAGGGTCATAAATTCACTGGTGGGGGGATTCTCTTTTGTTTCTAAAAACTTGGCCGTACTTGGCAAGCTTGTTGCAATGTGCAACGCAGATGAGGGAGCAAGTTTGTTTCCTGACGATTGAGCTCCGTATTGAAGCAATGCCCAGTGGGTGGGAAGATCATAAAGGATTTCAAAAAGCTCTCATACACATCCATACATTGACACACATTCCCCCTTTAATCTGTTTACTACATACGCAGCACATCCCCGGCTTTTATGGCTGGGAGTCAACAAGTGAAGAGCAGGCATGGCAATGTAATTAATCAAATGAGCAGAGCCCCTCATACGCTGCTGTGGCTCGTGGCATGGACTTCCAGAATATTATTTAGCAAGAGTGGAGCTTGGACTCCTATGGTTCAACAGCAGCAGCCCTCAGCTAATGCACAGAAAAGTGAGGCCCTTTCTAGGTAAGCCAGCAGGCAATGGATTATCTTTCAAGCAGCCAGATTTTATTCCTTGCTGACACTCCGTCTTCAAAGCCATTCAAAAATATCTGGAAACAGCAGCTGGAAAGAAATGGTTCCCAAAATGGTGCTCAGCAGTTCATTCTCAAAGGAAGGGGCTTTTCCACGGAAAGAAGGGATTATTTTACAAGTTAAGAGAGGTTGCATCAAGGACATTGAAAAATTTCCATGCTGTATTAAAGATTTTCAGAGAAATGAGCTCTATAACCAGGTCCCATTACCTCACTACCCTCCAATATTTTCCTTGCTAAAAGACTGTAATTTCTATCCTTTGGATGTATGAGCTGGAAATACTTTGGGTTTATAGCCCCTATTTATATTTCCATCATTCTGGCAGGGAAATGTGAGATGGTGACTCTGGGCCAGATTGTGGCAACAAACACTGTACACAAACCCCAGCACAGCTTTGTTGTTTTAAAGCTGTTCATTTTGTTTGTTGACCTTGGACTTTTGTTATCACCCGCCTGAGACACTGTGAGGAGCATGCTCAGCTTTTGTGGTGCAAGAGGCCAAGCTCTTGTAGAAATGTAGAAATGTTGTGATTCCCTCCCATGGAGTTTTTTAAACCTAGGCATGTTCTCTAATGTACTTGGCACCAAAGGTGGTGCTTTCCTCCAGCAGCAAGATGCATAATGAGCACCATGAGGGCTGTGCTATCGCTGTGCTATTGCAGCTGATTTAGGGACCTCCCTGGTATCAATGGGGATGAGGCAAGCGGTGACCTCTGCTGAGAAACAGCAAGTGGATACAAATTTTAGAAAATCTGAGCTGCTCCATTCTGCTGGACTTGCTGTGTAGAAAGCACCCTGGAGGAAGGCACAGGTCCCCAAGAAGGATTAACCACTACTCAGGACCAGGGCTCGGTACCTGTGCTGAGTTACTGAACAGCTGTGGTGCCTGGAGAGGCGGGAGCTCCGGACATGTCTCTCTTCATCCAGCTTTCTGAGAGGGGGAGGACACAGGGTGGCTGGGAAACTGCCTTCATTTGCTTTACTTTTGCCAGCCAAAAGCTCAGGAAAAAAGCTCTTGTCTTTTCAGCTCCTGGCAAAGAAAGAGTTTCTCCACTTAGACGATGGACACAAGAATACAGAAGTAATGTAGAAAAGCCTATTCTCAAACTCTGTGTCCTGTAGGAAGGCAGGGCACTCTCTCATGCAGCAGATGAGGAGTGAATCTCTAAAGCGAAGGTGGACACTGAATCCCTGTTTTGAGCTGTTGAACAATGTGAATGTTCCCATGGATACTGAGAACAAGGCAGTGGAGTGCCAGGCCTGGGACTAGCTGAGAATAAACATCAGCTGAAGAGCACCAGAGCCTGTACAGAGAAAGGGAGACCAGCAGCAAAACGAATAACAACCAATAACATTTCTGTGCAGAAAGCAGCTCCCCAGCCTGCTTTGTGGTAGAGAAGATGATTACAACAATTCCTGCTGGGAGGTTTCATGCCTTAAAGAGATCTCCTATTTCTTATTTCTGCATGTAGCCATAACTCTGGCTTGCTTCCTGGTCCTTCAGCTTTTCTCATTGAAGCACAAAACGATTTGAGGGCATAAAGAAAGAACACAGAAGAATACACTATTTGCATCAGAAATAGTGTGATCAACACATTACATTGTCTCCCTGTGCTGAGCACTGGTGAGGCGGCCACACCTCAAATCCTGTGTTCAGTGTTGGGTCCCTCACCGAAAGAAAGACATGAGGTGCTGGAATGTGTTGTAGTGAGGTGGGGATTGGCCTTTTCTCCCAGGTAACAAGGTGTAGGACAAGAGGGAATGGCCTCAGGTTGTGCCAGGAGAGGTTTAGTGGATATCAGGAAAAATTTCTTCATGGAAAGGGTTATCAAACATTGAGACAGTCTGCCCAGGGAAGTAGTTGAGTCACCACCCCTTGAACTGTTCAAAGGGTGTGTGGATATGGCACTTAGGGGTGTGATTTAGTGGTGAAAATGGCAGTGCTCATTAATGGCTGGATCAATGCTCTCAGAGGTCTTTCCCAACCAATTCTGTGATTGTCAAAATTCTTCTGTATGACCCCTCTCACTGTGCATAATCACTTACAGCCAAAGGGTGCTTTACATTTCAGCACCATGATGGGTGAGAGAGCTTTTTCCTGGTGTTGTTGGAGTAGGATGGGCTCTCCTGCTCTCTTTTTAGAAGACTGACAGTCTTACAAGACACTTTGCCCTTTGTGTCAATAGAAAAAGATCTTCCCAGGACACTGAAGGCAGCATCCTCATTTCAGGTTCTGGCTACCCTGCATTGTTCTAGGAGACTTCATTCAGCTTTCAGATACTTCCCAGGGATCAAGACACTCTGACTAAATTCCCTTCCAAAGCCTTTCCTACCTGGCATGACAGAGAGAAGAAGAGAACTGCATAATTTAACAAAATGATACAACAAGTTTTGCATTACTGGCAATTAATGAAGCCTTCAGGGAAGCATCTGAGGCACAAGTCCAAGCCATAAGAGGCAGCAACTTTTGCCCAAGAAGTGCAAAAAATCCCTCAAAAAATGTAGTGCCTCAGGTGTCTGACACCTAATAGAAAGTGGCATTTACAAATAGAAACAAGATCTTTTTGTGTGTTGCTTCGGTGTTAATAGCATTGTTATTAAATTACTGAAAATTAATATGAAATCAGTGACATTTTCCCCTATCTCAGTGTTAGATTTAACATTCTGTTTGATGCTTTAGTAAAGTTGAAAATTCGCTAAAATAAAAAGTCGTTTCAGTCAAAACCTCATGTCATATTTTCTACAGAAAGAAATAAAGCCTGCTATATTAGTATATTAATAAAGCCTGAAGTTATTCAAAGAAAGAACAAATGTGACTGCTTGTATAAATAAGATAACACAGGGCTGGTTTTAGAAAAAAAGAAAGCAACATAGAATAAAGAATAATCTCTCCTTACTAGGCTGGAGGAGAGAGGCAGGTTTTTTTTTTTTTTTTTTTATTAACATTATAATAGAGAATGGCTGAGTAAAAAACAGGGGAGGTGTGGGAGATTAGTGCAGCAAAAGCAGCAGGAGCCAGGAATCACAGCTGCAGTAGGACCAATACCACTGTAGGCAGATGAGGACAGCCTGGAAGATGCTCTGATTTGCTTCTCAGCCACAGGTCAATGCTCAGCTAACCATTAAATCAAGTAACACATTCTCTGAACTGTAGTCTGGCAGTCTCAAAAGTCTGCCATATATTTTACTTCTAAACAGATTGGCATTGACAAGGAAAACATGTGGACTCAGACAAAGCCTGAAGGTAGTAAAAACTACACCTGCCAACACCAATTTGCCTTCAAAATGCTTGTGATCCTAAGCTTTTACAAAGGTGATCCAAATACTTCCCAACATCACAGAATAAAGTCATAGAATAATTTAGGTTGGAGAGGATCTTTGGAAACCATCTGGCCCAACACCATGCTCATTTAGGGCTAACTTTGAGGTGACATTAGGATGATTGCCATTCTCTGGAAGAAGCCTTAGTAAAAACCCATGTGGAAAGGAGACAAATAATGGCAGGATTGATTGAAAAAAAATAGCTGATCCAGACTGAAACAATGTACAAAAGTTTTGAATCATTCTTGTATTTAATCCTGGATTAACTAATTATTGAGTGCTCTAGACCCTGGCGGCTTATTCCTTACTGGAAATAATTACTGTAAATGCAAAAAGGGTCAGGGAGTAGTTTAGTAGCTGAAATGCTCCCCACCCTGGTCTGCTCAGAGTGACTTTTTCTTTCTGGCAGCTGCCTGCATGCCAAATGTTTTCCTGATAACTGTCAGCATCCTGCCTGCATGTCGGCTGGGCGCCAGCTGCTGGGGAGGTGAAGGGGGACATTATTCATCTGGGACATCAGCAAACCCCAAGGGGAGAAGTAGGCCTCCAAGCAGCTGTTTAGCAGCAGGAGCTGAGGTGGAAGTAACTGAGAATAAATACATAATCATCACACTCCACTGTCTCTTTTGTACTTCCTGCTAAAAGAAAAATTAAAAAAACTATTAAAAAAAAATTGAGGACAGGGACAGGCAGGTGAAGAGAGGGGAGATATCAGTGAAAAAACCAATGTTAGATCATCCCCCATATGGGAATAATTTCTCAGTTTATAAATGTTTACTAGAGGTGTTAAATTGCTTCATATGTAACTGCAGCTTGCCAGGGTATATACCCTGTTAGACACCTTGCCCCAGCTCATTGTCTCTGCAGGGTATTTCAGAGACGAAAGTGGTCATTTGGCACACTGATCTCTTGCCTTCAAAAACTTACAGGCTGTTACACACACTTCTCCATTACCTTTATGAATTGCCATGCCATCGATAGAAAAAATATTGCCCAAATGTTTCTCAGTGTTAAATGCATAGCCCATATTGTACTGCACCGTGTGGCACTTTCTGCGAAACTTGGGAGAACCATGTGTTCAACATATTTTTCCATCTGGCTGCTAGAAACCTAAACTTTCCCTATCAGTTTCTGACATTTTTTTCTCCTATTTGCAACTTCACAGAAAAATGCAGAAATTTGGTTTGGAAGCAGCAAAACAACCGACCAATACAACAACACCTCGCCCCTGAAACAACAATAATAACTACAAAAAGACATTTTATAAAAGACCCTAATTAGGGTCAAGAATTAAATTAAAAAGACAGGAATTTGACAATGGCTGGAATTTGTCTTTGGCACAAGCTTCTTAGAACATGAGAAGCTGCACAACGACCTACTGCCTACCAATACTTGTTACATCAGTGTCACAAACAGCAGCTACTCCCATGACCTTCCTGGGCATTGTCCCTGTAGAAGAACTACAAGAAACTATCAAGTCTTGTGAACAAATTGTCCTGGAGAGACAAGAAAACATCCTCCTAGCAACGTGCAACTACTGTGTGGTGAGCAAGCATGGCCTCTGTAGGATGGAAAACCTCTATGCCCCTTTCAGGCAGCTGCTTCTCAATGGACCTTTGGCGTGCATGAACCTATTGGGATGGGAAAAATGCAGTGGGCAGAGGACAGTGTCCTCACTGGGCTCTACAGAGCCTGGCATCCTGGAGCAGACAGACTTTTTTAGTCAGACAACACATGTCCTGCGTGCTGTTCCTCTTTCCTTTGCTGCCATTTTGGACACCCCTCTACACTCGCCAGGGCCATTTCTCCTCTGAGGTTCCTCCCCACGTCAGACCCTGGGCGTCTCCTGGTCCACCCGCTGCTGTCTGCACTGTGGGCTGCATGGAGCCTGCATACCACACTCTAATTGTGGTATGGCCACCACTCTGATAGGTCCTATGCAAACATGAAAATGTGCTTTCTCTCCTGGATGATTGGCCCCAATGGCAAAAGAGGAGGCTCTACAGGGAGACAGGAGATGAGAGCAGTCTGGTGCATGATTAATTTATATCCTTAAAGGTCTGAAATGCTCCCAAAGACATTAGTATTCCCCAGGTAAAAGAGCTGTCCAGATTTTCAACATATCCCTGCCTTATATCTACTGGAATTAATAGCTTGAAGTCCAACAGTCAAGCATTTAATTGAATACAGAATCTGAGATCATAGTTTGGGAGTCTAAATGGTCCCATCAGAAACAGACACAGCCCAAATTTTCATTTCTACTTAGACACTTATAATATCCTGAAAGCATAAATGCATCTCAGAGTGGGTGCAGTGCTAACACTGACAGCCTCTTTACACTGCCAAAATATTGCTATGAAGGACCCTTCAGAGGAATGTGAAAATAAAAATCCCCTTCCTCACATCTAACCCCAGTAAAAGTGACACAGTCCAAGAGCTTTCTAGAGTAAATTAGATTCCAGATGGTTCACTCTGTCTCTTTCTGTTTGTGTGGGTAGACCTGTCCAAAAGGAGGTTGTGTATGCACTGGGAGGAGAATGAAGAATCCACCCAAGTGTTTTAAAAGTAGGCATAAACCACACTTGTTTTTACACACTCTTTAGTACTCCACCAGTACTTTGCACCCAGAAATTATTCCATTTCTCTGCTGTAAGAATTGCTATGTCTAAGTTGGTGAGGGATCCTTTGGGGTAAATAAACACTACCTCCTGCTTCCCATATTTAACTTTTCAATAGGGAAAGTCTGCTGCCAATTTTTTCCAAATAAGTGCAGGGGTAACAAGGACCAATGTGTGGGAGATTCCCCACCAGTCCTGGCTGAACCCAACACATCTCCTGGTGCCCAGCTCATCCCACCAGTGTCCTCAGTCAGGGCAAGGGTTACAGGGCACTGACATAGAAAAGTGCTTGCTAGAGGCTGCACAAGATCCTTCATGGCCAGCTCTCGTCTGGGGGAAATGTGCTGAACAGGCTGATGGAGCCTTCACAAACCATGGTGGAACTGGCACAGAAAACACAGATGCAGTTCTTTAGATTTGTTAGATGATAGCCTCTGTCTCCAGCAGCACATTTTGCTGACACTATCTCAAATCCTCCACCCCCTTCTACAGATGTGCAGAATGTAGTAGCTAAAAAAGAGAAGCTGGAGACCCAGAACATTGTTACTGTAAAAAGAAATTTTTGGAGCCACGTTTGTTTTAAAACTCAGGCAAGCAAAGTAATGTCTGGCTTCAGTTAGATTGTTTGCTAACTTGTAGCTACTTATTTCAAGATGTACAGGCTAGGAGTCATGTATATGTCTTTGCTTTCTGTAATTGCCAATAATATTTCTAAAGCATCTTTTTTTTTTTTTTTTTTTTTTAATTGTCCTGAGGCAAAAGAGATAAATGGAAGGCTTTAAGGACTGTTATATCCTCTTACTAGGCAATTTATCTTCCTGGTAAAAGAACCACAATTTTTTCCTGGTGCAGTTCAAATCAGTTGACATGGGGTGTGAAAGAATGCCTTAACTCCAAGGTGTCAGAAAATATCAAGTGATCAGCAGAAAAAAACTTTGGTTTAAGCTTTGCTTTACAGGTGCCATATGGTATTTCCAGTTTAAAGAAAGAACTAGACCTTCTCCAAAATGATGGAATTTAATAGGCTAATAAATTTTTAGATAGCTTATCAGTAAACATAATGTCAAATTGGAGAGAGCAGCCCAGTAGTTGCTTAACATGAGTATGAATATAAATCTTAATTGTTGCTCTTAAGAAATTTATTATTTCAGTGATTTAAATCTACTGCTCTACAGTATATTCACTGTCTTTTCCCTAAACTTCTACATTCTATTGCTCTCCCTTTGGAGAGGAATGTGAAGCAGGCAGGGCTCCTGCAGGGGGGAATCCCAAATGTGCTTGTTAGCAAGACGGTGTTGTATTTACCTCCTTATAAATTGTCAGTGGGATTTCCATTACTCTGGGTATTCAAAAAATATGATGAGTATTATACTTCACCATCTAGAAGCATTCTGACTTTTGACTGAATGTTTTGCTCAATAATTAACAGAGGCCAAATAAGTGATGGAAAAAAGATGACAGCAGCAGCAGGTTTGGTGCACACACATGAGCTGGAGGAGTCTCCCTGTGGCTGGGCACTCTGAAAGGTTTCTGTAACCAGGCAGGACATGGCTGTGGATGGCATGCTGGGACTTGAAGGGAGTGGGAAGAAGCTGTACCCCTATGGATGGGTCAAGGTGCCTCTACACAGCTCAGTTCCACAATTTTCTTTCTAAAGTGAAAAAGAGTTTTAATTTCTCTACCTTCTAGAGTGTTGCTAGGAGTGGCTATGGAAGCTGGCTGACCTGAGCTCTTAAACTTACTGAGCTGGGCACAACAGCACAGGCACATCAGCACAGGCTGTAAACAAATATTTGCTGGTTGCAAGGATTATGGCATGTAGCATATGCTATATAAATTTCATATCCAGACAAGTATATATTTACCAAATCTGCTTCCCACAATGCAAATGTGTCCTTAAACATGCATGAACGAAAACAAACAAACAAACAAACAAACCTCCTGAGCTAATGCCATTCAAAACCCCACATAATTCACATATAAATATCCATGCAAAAATGGTAGCTGGAATATTTATGTGTTCACTGTGAGCAGAAACATGAACACCATGCCCCAGACAGTTTTGTAAAATAAATTTTGTCTTCAGTTTCAGTTTAATAGCTCAAGATCTTTCTGCCAGATGTATGAATGGCTTTGGGAGGAAAGACACAGGAAGGAAAATGAAGATGTGATCAACCTAGGAAATGGTTCTTGGGAAACCTTCCAGCACCACGAGCAAGCAAACACAGGAGTGCATTAGCACTGCACGCTGTCTGATGAGTGCTCCAGCGGCTGGTTCATGGGACATAATGCTTTGTTTCACTCAGAAACAGACATTTGTGGGACAGGAGAAAGCAAATGCAAGTAACAGACACAGCTTTAAAGGTTTTTAGCAGAGGCTCGTGAAATTTTACCGAAGAACAAATGGAGACTTGTGGATGTACTAAGAGAGATGTCAAGACCTGAAATGAATTGATGGACCACAGTCATAGCTAATTGACAGTGACATGTTTTGCTTTGCACTGTTTGGACTGGAAATGAGATTTTGAGAAATTAAACTGAGGCCAGCATGCTCAAAATTAGAACAGTTTTTCAGCTGTTCTAATAATTCCTTTCAAGAATATCACTGCATGGTACATTATGTGTCTCTACCTCTAACTTCGAACTAGTTGCAAACAGACAAAAGCATTGATTAAATATGCCAACAGTATTAAACTCAAAGATCCTGAATACACCAAAAAGTGCAAAGGAACTGTACAAAAAGAAGCAGGGCTGCTAAAAAAATTAATTTGGAACAACAATGAGATTTCAACACAGAGAAAAGCTATTGTATCAAAGATGAAATGTAGAGTTGTAATGACAGGAACCCATAAAGATGAAGGCTTGGGAATAATAGGGTGGAAGGTAATATTGGTGAAGGTAAACAGAGGCATCATACACAGATGTGACACTATTCTTTCCATAGAACTTGTAAAGATGCATATAACATTAGCTCCAAGTTGCCGTTGCTCTGGTGCTTGAAAGAAGGGGAGCATTGCTTTTGGGAAGTGAATTGGATGTGTGATTGGAGAAGCATTGCTTGGGAAAAGAGTCTGCTTGCAATGACAGCAATTATGAAGTAATGCTAGTAGGACAGAAATTCCCATCAAGCAGAGATAGGTATTACCTCTGAGATATACCACAGGGCAAGGCCAGAGCACTGGGAATCTCCCATAAAGAAAAGAGTGGTATTTCAGGAGCAAATCAGGCTACAATCATCAGGATCGTACAATTACAGAATAGTTTGCATTGGAAGGGACCTTAAAGGTCATCTAGTTCCAACCCCCTTGCCATGAGCAGGGACACCTTCCACTAGACCAAGTTGCTCAAAGTGCCATCCAACACTGAGCATTGCCAGGCATGGACATCCACACCTTCTCTGGGCAGCCTGTGCCCTTGCCACCCCCACAGTAAAGGATATTTTCCTGGTATATAACCTAAATCCACGCCTATTCGGTTTAAAGCCATTTCTTGGGATCTCCTCTGGTCTGGTCTGGTTGGTGTGATTGGGAAGATCCCGAGGTGTGTCTCTGTTAAAAGTCTCTTTTCCCCAACCCAGCAGCCAAACAAGGAGTCGAGAAGTCTTTGGTTCACATTCTCAAGGTTGTTTATTATTTCTTTATCTCAAACAGTTTCTGTCTGGCCTGCCAAGGTCTGTTCAGCAGGTCAGCTCAAGGCACACTCTCTGCCTATCGGACTGGTGCTATCTTTTACACTAAAAACTATGTATACTATGTTTACAATTATGTTCCAATACCTATCACCTATGTTAGACAGTGACTTTCAACTCTAAACCAATCTGTGAATGCCAACATCATCCTGAACACGGATGCCAGGGAGAAAAAAGAAGAAGGACAGGGCACGCCCAAATCCCTCCATCTTGGAACCCCTGACCCTCATGTACAGAATTCCAAACCCCCCTGTACAAGGTCCAGAACTCTCCTGCACAGTGCTCCAAAATTTTTCCCTTCACCCTGTGATTGCTACTGCTATGCTACTTAAACTTTTGTGACCTGTAATTCTTCATATAAAGTTGGTAATTTGCTCCATGGGTTGAGATCGAATTTCCAGGTGTCTTTGGCTTCCTGCCAGGGTCTCCAAACCCCTGCCAGGGCTTTGAGCCATCCAGGGTATCCAGAGAGATGTCCTGGGTTCCGACACCATTCCCCCTTGTTGCATCACTACATGTCCTTGCAAAACTCTATTGTAGTACCCTTTAGGTGCTTGAAGGTCCCATAAGGTCTCTCCTTCTAGGCTGAACAACTCTCAGCCTGTCTTTACAGGAGAGGTGTTTCAACCTCTTGATGGTTATCAAGGCCCTCCTTGGGACTCCCTCTAACAGCTCCATGTCCTTACATTGGGTGTCCCAGAGCTGGATGCAGTGCTTCAGGTGGGGGGTTACCAAAATAGAGCAAATGGGGAGAATCCCCTCTCTTGCCCTGCTGGCCATGCTTCTTTGGAGGCAACCCAGGATGTGGTTGGCTTTCAGGGCTGTGAGAGCACACTGCTGGCTTATGTCAAGCTTCTCATCCTCCAACACACTCAAGTCCTGCTTCTCAGGGCTGCTCTTGATCTGGTCATCGGAGCTTAGTGGCTATTGCCCTGGGATCAGGGCCCAAGACAGGTAGGCTAATGAAGTAGGGCCACTGTTTAAAATGAGGGTTAGTTGACAGAGAAGGAGAGAAAAATCAAGGGAGAAGAAGATTTGTTGTCCCTTTTATTGGGAGTCTGGAGGCTGAAAAGAACCTGAGAAGGAAGCATTTGCTGTTCCATGAAGGGTCTAGACCAGAAACAATGACTGTATGGCATAATGTGCACCTGAGACCTGATACAAACCCACCAGAGTCAGGCCAGTCTTTTCACCACTTCCAAGAATCCTTGAATCTACCAGGATTGTGCTGCCCTGATTCAGATATTTGTCACCCTGTGAGGCCAACCTGCTTGCCCCAGTATTGATCCACAAAGCCCAGCTTCCAAGACCCGCTAGTGCTCCTCACCTGACCACCTTGGTGCCGTTCCTCACGACCTGCATGTCCACCATGCAGCCACCCATGACGTACGCAGCCAGGTTCAACTCGGAGAACTCAGCCTGGAGTGGAGCAAAAGGACACGGTGTTACTCGAGGGTGGCAGAAACACAAACACGCAGACACACACGCAAAATTTTCTTTGTCTGGAATGTGCCTTTCTTTCTTTTTTCTTTTTTCTTTTTTTCCTTTTTTTTTACTGGAGATCCAATTATAGCTGGTTTGCCCTGAGAGACTGCAGAAGTATTTATGGCTCCCACACTTGGGGTGTAAAAGTACATAGGATTAGACTTATTGCAGTAATAAGTACTGAAGGAATTAAGAATGAGCAGGCTGAAAAAGGCACAGAGGAAAGAATAATAATAATAATAATAACAATAATAATAAAAAGATTTAAGGTCATTTGTATTAAAATTCCAAGTTTCCACTTGGAGACATCCATTTAGAATTATGTCTGAGTTGGCTGCCGTGCCACTGGCCAGCTATAAACCTAATACAAAATATTTAAACCTTTTTAAACCTCATTATGTTGCAGGAAGGTGATAAGTGGAGGTCACCTGATGCAATTTGCTTACTAAGATTTTTACTATTAAAGAGTTAGCAAAGCTGGGTAAGTTATTAAGAGAGCTGCTCAATCATTAAAGCACTTTGTATTTTAAAAGAGGCATGACTTGCAAGGCTGGAAAGGTTGGCAAGGGATATTTCAGCCATGGGAAGCAAAAGATACAGGGGTGATTATGATAAATATAAATAAATAGGTCTTGTTATGAATAAAAAGTTATCTATTTTTGTTTAAGGTTACAGAGCTAAAACCGGTTGGACCGGTTGCTGCTAAATTAGCTTAATTGTTAAGAGTTCTTCTTTAATTGCCCGTCAATGGTTGGTGATTTAGCCATTGTCCTCCCGATGCTTGCCCGGGAGATACACCTGGACACGCAGCCCAAGAGAATAGGAGTGGCCTGAGACCACGTATGCAGATGAGGAATGCACTGCTTCAAAATTTTCCCGTTTTCTAAGAAAACCCCTAAAAACAATGAACCAATATAGAATTAGGGGACCCTAGGTGATGTCTAAGGATGGGCGTGAAGTCCAGTACCTGCTTGGATCCTTTTTGCTTCTCACCCTGACCTGAAAGGATGTTCACTAAGGAGGGGACCCGAAGTGTTGGACCGAAAAGCAGGAATCTGCTAATCTCTCATGAGGATGCAGTCCCCAGCTCTGCCTGCAGACCAGCGGACAGAGCTGCATCACCCTCCTCCTCCGTGCCACTCTTGGGGACAGCGGCGGCGTGGGCGCGACCCGTCGATTTCTCCCCACCTGAGCTGAATCTCTTTAATAAAGGCATTAAAAAGGAGAAAGATCTCCTGCCCATTTATTTCAGGTCTCATTTTTGGAAGCAGAAAATTTAGTCCTCTCCCTTTGAGCAGTTTTTTTTCCCCTTCCTTTTAAGGCATTTTTTCAGACTTAGTATGATGAAGACTGGGCAGCAGTAAAATCATCTTCTAACCAGTAGTTGTCTAATACCAGAACACTCAGATGGTCCTGCTAATACTCATGACTTTATTGAGATCCTTGTACTGTTTAATGTTCTTCTGCTATTTCTATTAGTTGGAACAAAAAGATAGTGCCAGGAACAACTTTTATGCATTTAAAAAAAAAAAAAAAGAAAAGAAAAAAAAAGAAAAAAAAAAGTGTATTTTGTCCTCATAAACTCATGGAAAAAATTTGCCAATGGAGAACTGGTGCACCTGTAAAGGCTCAAAGGCCAGACGACAAATGAAAAAATAATTTCCAACTTTCCTTTTAAAATCTGTGTAATTTTAAAGCAATGGCTGTGGACTGGTGACCCGATGATGTAATGAGATTTCATGTCTGCAGCTTTGCGTAAACTTTTTAAAGCAACACCCTTATACGATCTTACATCATTGTAACTCCCAATTACAATGAAAAGAGGGGGAAAATTCCTATTGCCAAGAAATAAATTTTGCTTCAAGCACAAACACACACACAGACATGCTCACAGGGAGGGATTGGCAGTGGTTCAGGTGACTGCCTGGGTTTTACTCATGAGAGTTTGCACTGTGTTGCCTTGGCCACAGCCACGCTTCTGCAGTGACCCTGTCAGATCAGAGATGAGAAAACACGTACCCCTGAGAGGCACCTGCCTTTTATACATTTGAAAAATCTCAGGAGACCTAGGGAGAGCGGAGTCTCCCTTGGACAAACTCAGTAAGATCAGATGCTTTGGGCACCATCAGTGATCTCCCCAACAGGTCGTGGTAAGCTTGCTGGTTTCCACACTAGCTCCAGAGGCTCTGTGGACTGGGGAGACGAAAGGATGTTTTTTCCACCTCTGTGTCTTCATGTGCCTCAGAGATGTCCCACTCTGAAAGCAGAGTGTTGTCGAGCCGGACCTCCAGCTTCGGTAGCTAAGGAATGCACCATCTGATGTGAACACCAGTGCAAGAAAGGGAAGTATTAGGTCTGTGTTTTCATGTTTTTTATGCTTTTCTTCCAAAGTTTTTTTCCGTGATGGCTTGTAGTAAAGAGCTTAACACTCCTCTTTGCTGGTGGTGAAAATGGGCAATCTTCATTCGATGAGGGGCACTTGCAGTCTGACTAAGTTGGTCTGACAGGCGTTTCCCTGGGGCAGTCAGGCCAAACAAAGCTGTGCTCAGACACCTGACCTGCAAACAGGCCTGAGAACCCCCCGAGCTGGTGAGTACTTCATGCCAAACTGCCAGGACCAATTTCAGGCCCTGCTAATGTCAAGAGCCAGAAGAAAAGGAGAAATCCCCTTTGGCAACCATTGTCCAGGGAACACTGGCAAGGAGAGAGAAGTGTAAAGAGGGTCTGGGGGATTCAGCTGTCTCACTCCCAAAATGTCCAGATCTACAATCAGAGCTGAGGGACAATCCTGACCTTTGCCTGGCATTCACTTCTGCTTTAACAGACAAAGTTAAGGAATGCTGCTGCTTTCATGTAGCTGCTTTGTTCCATCCAACAGGCCACTGCTAGCTGGCTTTTGGAAGAAGGCTAAAACCTTCAGTCAGCAGAAATTGTTTCCTGTTGATTTTCCAGTGCTCTCTGTATTTTTAACTTTGTGGGTTTTGCAGCCCGATGACTTCCCTTGGCTGGGATTTCAGCTCTGAGATCATCTCCAGCCTGAGTTTACCTTGCAGACAAAGAGGCCTTTGAAAGCAGCCCATGCAGATAGAGTGACAGGTAACTATGCATAAAACAGGAGAGCCCAGCTCCCTTTGGCCTTGCAGAGTCATTTGTATAGGAATCATGGAACAGAAGAAGGCATTGCATTAGCCTGATGGTGTTTTATACTTTGCAGCAGTGCCAGTGGCTGCAAAAACATTCAGGGCAAGAGCAAACCATATATGACAAATGTGACACAATTTGTCTTGAAGAATAATGTAATAAGACTGTGGGAGTAGAAATATTTCATACCTCTGTGAGGCTCAGATGTGAGATGATGCCCACAGCTACTTTGATCACAGTTTTGTCAAAAATGCCTCCTTCAGGTATTAAGAATTGGAAGACTCTCAAATCATTTGGACTAAACCTTAAGGTATGCTCAGTTTCCATCAGTGTTCTCTGTGTGCTGGAGATCTTTTTGGTGAGCTATTTTAGAGTGTCTCTTTGTGTTTCCTGATATTAAAACAGGAAGATATTGTCATTTTCAATCACACAATAGTAGAAATGCCTGGCTTGGTAGCTACGCCTGTTAGTGATTTAGGGGAAGCACATGTTCAAGGTGTATTTTCAGCATTTTTCGTAGAATAACAGAAAGCTGCATTGGAAGGACTTCAAGACATCACATAGTCTTTCTCTCTTTCCTAAGGCATGACCAGCTCTGCCTCTGCCATTGTGTGCAGATACTACATAACCTTCTGTCTTCCATAGATGAGGAATCTCCTCTGGCAGTCTGTACCTTAACAACAATGGAAAATTTTCCCAAAGCCCAATCTAAATCTCTCCCCCTACTTTTTAAGACAGCAATTTTTTGTGTCCATTACTTCTTTCTGCAGAACCTGAAGACTTAGTCTTCAAAGACTCACCCTTTTTTTTTTAGACAAAATTAGTCCCATTCTTGTCAGATTTTCTTGTAAGTGATGTTTTTCAGTGAATTGATCAGAGTTGTTGCTGTCACAGGGATTCTCTCTGGCAGGTCCACAACTTCTTCCATATGTAAAACTGCCAACCATATGCTTGAGTATGGATTTGTTATACATGCAGCAGTGTGACTATTTTTTAACTTATATTCTGGCTGAGGTCCATTGTAATCCTTGCACTGCTTTTTCTGGGCTACTAGTCTGGTCTGTGCCATGGCTTAGGCACTTGGGATGAGGAATTGCTACTGTATAATCAAATCTCATACATTCCTCTGTGGATTTTTTGCCTTATTTTTTGGTGGAACTTCTAATACGTACAAGGAAAGGCCCACATCAGGCTGCATTCCTAAAGCAGCACATTTCACTACAACAATTACAAGCATCTCAAGGGGAAAGTAAGTAATCCCTAAATCTTGCACAGGCAGAAAGGTGAGCAGATAGTTTGGATGCCTATGGGATGAGGGATGAGGGCTGAGGCTATGCATGCATGCATGCAGAATTAGAGATTACACATCCTGATTCCCTGTGTCTTTCCCTGAGACATTTTCCCTTAGGCAGGCACTCTGCTCCCCACCTTTCCCCAGTACTAGGATTGCTCTCTGGGAGAAAAGAATGGAGAGAGTCCATCTGTGATGTGAATACTGCTTTGTGGCTCCAAGAGCAGCTTCCTCAAGTGCTCTTCACAAGTCCTGAAGCTGAGATGCATTCTCCTAGGCTAGAGAAATGCTGGTGCTGAAGGTCCACATGCCTTTACCCATGAGAACACCTTTTGGTGCATGAGCTCTGATGGTATTGAATTGTCTCTTGAGCTTTCATTTCAGAAGTCATGCGACTACCTGAAAATTTGAGGTTTAGAAAAAGCACATTTCTAAATATTTTGATCCCAGGAAATGGCTCAAAATCATGAACTCTATAAACTTCAAAAAGCCAATGAATATTAAAAAAAAAAAAAAAAAGAAGAAGAAGAAAGTATTCATTTAAGAAAATAATTATTCTAGAGTACTTCTTGCTAATTCTCCCTTTATTCATGGTTTCTGAATGCTTGCATGAGCGCATGAGCTATTGAGAACTCTGTTGCTGTTCTTGAACTGCTTTCTGACATTCAGCTGGAAAAAACCCCAAACCCTAAACGTATAATGAATAAAAATTACACCGTTGTTTGACAAAAGGCTAGTTTTCCTTTCATCACACACAGACCTGTCAGACTCCAGTTTTTGAAAGGACCATTTTACACCACACATGAAAATACCTCTTTAGGGTGGGAAGTACAATGGAGCTGGAATTCATGATTTGTATTACAATTATCTTCTGTGACTGCCAAGTACAACTTTTTCCTGACAATGCTGCCAACGGAGTCATAATCTATACCACAAGACTTTTCCAGAAGCATGTACATAGGAGTTCACTGAATAATAATTCCCTGAAAATAAACTGAACAGTGGGAACAAGTGAATGAGCTGTGCAAGAAAAATGCGTGTCAGACAGACAGATGGACCCACCTCGTCACAGCAAGGAAATGATGGGAAGAAGGGTGAACAAACATCAGGCATAAAAATGTAGATGGACCTTTGGTCTTCATGACTCCTCTTTCACACTTTTCACCCCACTCCACCATCAGTTAGCCAATGCCAAGATGTCTCTGAACATATTAAAATTCCTTTGGGAAATACCTGCAGGAAAGGGACCCTGAAGGTGGTGGATCCTCTCTAAGAGGTGCCGCTTGCTCTTGCCTGCTGTCCCTCATTGGTCCATGCAGGGCACAGGACTGGAAAAGCCCATCAGAGCCACAGGGTTTAATCCCTTGCTACGCTTGGCACCGTGTCCTGAAACCCTTACTTGCACCAAGGTATTTACTAAAAGCACCCATGTCTCTTTTATCCTCTGTTATGGCAGGAGAAACAAACTCTGCTCTTCCAGTCTCCTCCCATAAGCCAGAGCTCCGTGGCCATCCCAGTGACCCTGCTCTGCACATGTGCTTTGCAGACATCACTCTTCCAGACAGGTGTCAAGTGTCCCCCTCATCTGCCCCCCACCCTCAGGGTCATGGACTGTCTCATGGGTCTGTGGCTGTCCAGGTTTCAGCCCCATCTCTCTCACCCTCCTCTGCTGGCTGTGGATGTGCTGGGGATGTATGGCCATGAGACATTCCCCTGGGGCATGTTTCATGCCCAAGGAGACCCCACACAAGGTATGTAATGATCCAGATGGAAAACCTCAGAAATCCCTAGGGCACACAAGGTTTAGTTTCCTCTGGGACAGCACAGAGAGGGTGGGGAAGGAGGTGCTGAATTAGTTTCTCTCTAATGAAAAAAAACATCTGACAGAGCATAAGGCTTATGGTATAATTCCTCCTCTTCCTCAGTATACTGTGGTTCCTAATGCCTCCTGCCCTCTGGCCAATGAAGAACTGAGGAGATAAAAGCAAGATTTTTTTTTGTGAGAGACTAAAAGCAAAGTCCACTCCTGTGGCACTTTAAGATTCTTCTTTAAGTTCAACTTAGCCTTAGAGCCATTTATTCAAACTTATGCTTTTCACTTCTAAAAGAACTTTTTTAGTGTTTGTATTTCTAGAGAAAAGAACTAGGGATGCATACATTGTAGCTCTGAAAGCTAAAAATCACCAGACAAGTAAAAGCAACAATGTGGATCAAAATCTAAGCAGCTTATTTTTAGCATAAAATAGAGATAGTATTTTTAGACTCAGCTGTTCTCTTAAAGCTTAGAGCTTTACCCACACTGAGTAAAACTTAAACCATCAGGGTTTTAATCAGAATAGGTCAAATAGATTTTCACTTTTGGATCAGTGTTTCAATCAGTCTCATGAACGGCTATCATTGTTACAGAAGTGGAAAAATATCCAAATGAGCAAAATGTAATCCAAACTGCCTCCAAAGAAAAAGAGGCCATGACTCAGGAGAGTGCTTGAACTGGCTTTACACCACCGAAGCCTTTCACTCCCTCCCTGCAGCCAGCAGGAAGAAGGCAATGACCCTACTTGCCCGGTTTCAATAAATGGTGGACAATAATAAATCAATAACCTTTAAATTAAATAACCTTTAAAGCATATTATAAATATGGTTTCAGTGTTACACTGAAGATCAGAAGGGAAGAAACAAAGGTGGAAACAAAGTCAGGCTTCACCTTAATTTTAATGAATGACAGGAGAGTGGTGTACCAGTGTCCTTGCCAGCTCTCTCCTCGTCCACTGGCACCAGGTGATGCCCACCATAACCCCTGTCTCTTCCTGGAGATACTGGATGTGAAGAACTAGGGCCTGGGGTTCCTATCAAGGCATGTAATTCACTCGGTGCCAAAGAACCAGAAAACCTTATCTGAGAGTCCATGAAACCTATTTTCATACAAGCTGAGACTTGCAGAAGCAGCTCCCTGAGCAGCAGGATGGCATTTAACAGCCTCTTCCCTACATACAGCGTCTAACATGAACTGGATTCACCTCTTGCAGAAACTTAGTATCTTCAAACATCTGCCTGTTTCTCGAATTCAGCTGAAGCGAGCCAATGCGTCCCACAGAGCTGTGTGTGGGGGACAGACAGAGCAGGACAGCATGATCACATATGTCCTGCATTCCTCAGGGGAGGGGGGAGGCAGCCTGCAGAGCTGGTAGGGGCGTACAACCAGATTAGATAACTGAGAGAGGGAGAGACACTGCTGCTTGCAGCGCTCCTGCTCCATAACAAATAAGTGATGTCATGGCTTTCAGAAAATATCACCTACTATCCTGTTCTGCTTCCCCCACAGATTACTAAAATGGCTTGCTTAGGAAGAATTAAAATGTAACAGAGATGGAAATGAAAGACAAGAGAAAAAGTTCAAACCAACTACTAAACATCCTGGAAGAATGGCAAAAGAGTTAGCATGGTCAGTAAAAATAAGGCAATGGCTTTTTCCCAGTGTGGTTTTCCAAGAGTATTTAACATTTGGATATTTCCTTTCATTGCTTTCTGCCATTCAAACTTCTTTGTTATTTAGCTTTTCAGATCAAAAGTGGTTTTTCTCCTATAAAATCTAAAAAAAGTTCCTAAGGCAAACTGCATTTCTGGCTGAGTTAATAATGTGTGGTTATCTGAAACAGGGTCAAATGGAAAAATGAAAAACTAAATGAACTTACTGAGCAGACCAAATGGTTCAAGAGGTGCCTAAGAGTCAAACTGTTGGATGGAGAGTTTATTCAGAACTGAACAGCCAGGTTAAGGCTTGTGCACCATGGCACAGTCTGTCTGCCATTTGGGGGAGAGTTACAGGAGTGAAGGCTGTAAGCTGGGAACTCACAGAGAAAAATGTGGACTGTGTTGATGAACACAGTTGTTTTTTTTATTTTTTTAATTTTTTTTCTCTTTCATAAGAAAACTGTGGAAGAACATTCATTTTTCAGGTAGAGGGTCAGCATTCAGCTTTAGGGGATTAGGCTCCTGGACTGCTTGAGGAAGAGGTGAAGTTAGGAAGGCTCCAAATAAATAGGGTAGAAGCAATGAGTGAAAATTAACTATCAAGAAATAGTGAGAAAGGATGGATGGACAAAATAAGAAGGGAAGAAAAAGCCAGAGTCTGAAGGAATCAGTGCCTCTCTCTTGACCTTAACAATACAAAGAGGGGCCAGGGGTCAGATTCAAGGACTGCCCTTGACAATGCAGCCTCTGTGTTTCCCTGGAGAGATAGTGATCCAGCTGGGCAAAGTCATCATGCCTTCTCCTTCTGAGGTCTGGAGGACTCAAGAGCAGCTCCCTGCACACTAAATGGAGCTGCCTGATCCGAGTGGCAGTGAGGGGAAAAGTGGAAATAGCCAGGATCCTTGTTTTCCATTCCTCAACTCTCCTACCCACTGGGGGCTTCATTCCCTTGGGCAATACTGCAGTCACTATATGGGCATTTAATGAAAGCTGCAGGGGCTTAGCCATGGTCTCCACCAGCAAAATTCCATTATGGTCTTTGCTTGGAGCAATTTGTTGCCTCATCTGGAACATGGGTATTCAGCCTATGTGAAGGATTTCAAGAGGTAAACTGGGAAAACCTCCCTCCAAGGGTCAGTGGGGACATGTGATAAGCTACCTTGTGACGGTGACAAGGGTCACAGCTTGATCCCCCTGCAAGGATCAGGAGTCCACTCCTGACCTTCTGCGCTCACCAAACATTTGAAGGCATTTCCTTTATAAGGACTTCAAGTGCAATAACATCTGAGGAGAAGGATTATGAGGGGAAAGGCAGAGACTGGAGGTTTAGGAAGGAATTAACAGGCCATTTTGAAGAGTACCAAGTCTAGCTTTGAAGCTGAACCTGCTTTGAATGATGGAGAGGGTTGGATCAGAGGCTTGAAGGGAAAACCTAAATTATTTGGTTTCCTGCTTCTAAGTGAGTAGCATGATTTGCAAATTTTTAAATTTTTCCTGTTCTCTTTTAGGATAATTGCTAAGGCAGACAACAAAATAAAGACTTTGACAAGGAAATGCCAGGAAGAATGATTCTTGCTAATACCACTCAGACTGACAAGTGTGATATCAATAAAAAAGAAAAATCTGTCCCGGACACAGTTTGATCAGAACATGTGTGCTCATGAACAGTCAGAGACAACAGGACAGGATCCCTTTGAAAAGAAAAGAAACACCTTTTCAATGGCAATGGGTCCTGAGAAAGTCCTCAAAAGCACTGCATTAATAATCTGTGTTCAGAATTAACAGAATCAACAGCTATAAAACCAGAAAATACCAGGTAATTCAAACAAAATTCAGCAGCTTTCTTTACCCCCCCCAAACATTTTTATAGTCCTAACGACTATAAAACAAGCACATGATTCCTTCAGGACAACCTTCTTATCTCTACATCTCTCTCTTCTTATGCCTGCTGAGTGGGCAGTTGGGTGCCTGCAGATGATGATTATTAATAATAATTTCTCTTTTGGCAACAGCATCCAGTCTCAGTCCATATGGGACTTTTTTTGACAGACACTGCACCAACACAGAGCAGGGGACAGACCCCAACATGAAGAGGCTTCAACTGAAATGAATATCTGGTGCCAAGGCTAACAGGGAAACAGAATGTGTCCAGTGCCCAGTGGAGCACAAGAAAAATCAGGCTATGAACCTCATTACTGTTCCTGGGACATATTCCTCTCCCTAGCCATGTCCACATACATTCCTTAGAGAGAAATTCACTTGGCACTGACCTGTTCCACTCGGATATCAAATTCTCCATTCACCTTCTTCCCCTGGAAATATTTGGCCCTGCAGAAGAAACAAGAAAGACAAACGTGGTTCAATAAGATTTTTGGCTTCCATTACATATGATTTTGCTTCTGCATTTCCCTTTCTGCTGAAGAATTTCTATCTGGGTCACAGCATGTTTTTGTAATCCCTATCTTCTTTTACCTGTATGTTCTCCGGGTGAAACCTGCCAAGCCAGATGAAAACCACATTGGAAAGTTCCTTCAAGGCTTGTTACTTTTTCATTTAATTTTCAAACTGAAAACCAAATGTTCCCCTAATCTTTTCCAGGGAACAACTCTAATCAGTGATTCCTTGCTATATCTCATTTAATACTCAATCTTTATTCTGTAAAAGAAGAACAACATATGGCACAGCATTGGGAATTTCTTCTGATGTTGAACAAGGAGCTTTATCATCACAGCTGAAGTACTTGTGAAGCCTGTTCTCATGCTCTCTCATGCCAGAGCTGCTTTCCACTTCTGTTCCTTTTTGCTGTTGATTTAGGGAAACTGTATCTGCATCTCTACAGGGTCACTGATGAAGAATCTCTTCTCCTGAACAGAGAAACTGTGTTTGCTTTGGGGTTGAACACTGCTCTGAGAAGAGCAGACACCTTCTACCACCTCTGTTCCTATCTCCCCACACTATGCAGACAACAAAGCACTTCTAGTAGGTTATTCATGCAAGGAGAAGGCTGACAGTAGTGCTGGAGAAGAAAACAGAGGAAAAGGACAGGCAGGTTTAGCTTTTTCTATTCATATTTGTGTATAATGCCCTTTATATTGATTGGTCAGTGGGGAAATTGCCAATATAAATTTCCCTGTGAATATTTCTCCCCAATTCTTCCTTTCACCAAACAAGCTTGACAGAAGAAAATATGAATTTATTTTGTCTTTCTCCCCTGTAAACTTTCAGAAGGCCATGTAGGCTCCAAAGGGCTCTTCTATTTGGAAAGCATTGAAAAGAGTTTAGACCTACAAGAGCTGTTTCCAGAGACAAAGTAACTCTGGGTTCTGTTTCCAATTGGCAAAGACAGGCCAGAATAAAGAAGTAAAGGAAAATGAGGGGAAGCCGGCTTTGCTCCCTATTTTATAGTATAAGGAAAAAAAAAAAAAAAAAAAAAAGCTGGCTCACATTTTTACTATGTGTCTATTTGTTCCAATAAAAAAAGGAGAGACAGTAGGAAGGCAATTTTCCCCATGGCTGAATCACATCAGTTTATAGCTGCATGCTCCCCTCCCCCAGAAATATGACGTGTAAACAAAAAAGTTGTTTTGTCATTCTGGTTCAACATGAAGTAAAAATTTTTCATTAAAATAGAGAAATACGTTAAAAATGATAAAAGTCTTCTGCTTAATTCTAACAAGGACATCTGAATGCTGTATCACACTTCCCTTCCCAGACTGCCCATCCATCAGCCTGTAAGACTTCTGCATAGGTGAGGGACAATGTAGCAGCCAGGTGTAACCAATGTAACCAAGACCAGGTGACTCAAAAAAACCCAGTTTGGTATAAAAAGCAGATCTCTGCCCATTTTTCCTTTTTTTTTTTTTTTTAAATTTATGAGCATTGCATGAAAAAAACAACTCAGCAGACAAGCTAAGACATCATGCCTCTAACAATAAACAGGAACTCTAAATGCACTTAATAATTCTATTAAATTTCTGGAGGCATGGCTCAAGAGGGTCTGGCAACATTCCCCACTCCTAAACACTGGGGATATTGCTGGAACCAGTGACTTCTTAAAAACTGCAATAAGCTTTCAGAGGGCTCACAGGAACTGGTCTGAAATTTGAGGTGTACTATTCCCTGGTACAAGTTTGTTTTTATTCCCAGCATGCTCATAATATATATTCCTTACCCACACTTATGGAACACACTTCCTCCCTCTATGGCCTCTCCTCTTTGTTGACCAGCTGGTTGCAAACTCCTTGGTGATGCTTTGCTTCAGCTTGTAATGAAGTGTGATTGACCACAGCCCTCAGCCTGGTTCAGAGACATCAAAGAGGCTGCCACTGCCTGGTCCAGGAAATTAGCCTCCCCACGGTTACAAAACCATCTTTCTCCTTTCTGCAGTACTGGCTGGGCTTGTGGTGGTCACACAGAGAGTGCATCCAGCATTAGGAATTGTGGGAGTAGTGCAAGGGGCCTCAGCTTAGACACTGTGTGACCTCTCTGTCCTATCCCACTTTCCACACAGGTTGTCTCATCCAGTGTCCCTAGAACTTTCCTTTAACAGTAAAATAGATCACTTTATTCCCAAAACAGTCCCCCAGGAAGCTTAACCTGCTCTGAGAGTCTCTGAAGACTACAGGTGCTATGCAATTTGCAGCCAAATATTTTGGTCCACCTATCATTTTGACACAGCCCAAGGTAAGAATAAAACATTTCTCACTGAAACATCTCTGAAATGGATGGAGTGATATTTTCAATTCTCACCTGGGGTTTTGGAGCCCCTGGGCAGTAGAGGCTATCACAATGAAATGAAAATGGCCTTAGCATCCTCCTGGAGCCCCTCATATTTGAAGCAAGCTGGAATCTTGCTGGAAGCAAGCTGCTGATGCTGTGGAAGTATCATACCTCTTGCAAGAGACTCTTTTGGTCAGTTCTGCACAATGTCTGAAATGGCTTGTGCTCCTTACAGTGGGCATGAGACAGAGGAAAGGAAGACCACTCTGCTGTGGTGGTGATGCATGAGAAAGAGAGATGGATGTTTCTGGCAGTCTCCTGGCTGTACAAGACATTTGTGGATGCTCTCTGCCCCAAAACCGCCTGAGCAAGTCTCCTCCAGACCTCTGCCTAGGACCTGACTGCTGCAGAGTTACCTAGGCAGCTCGTAGTGCAGCAGAGGAACTGTGCCCAGAAGGGCAGTCCAAAAACTTTCTGGGCACCTTGGAAGCATCCCCACTCACTTTCAGCTCCCAGTGATGAGAGGAGCAGCTCATGGCCCCAGGAGGGCTCAACGTCCCAAGCTTGGGACACTGGGCAAGCCACTGGCTACAGAGACCCACTGCTTCTCCCAGGCAGTCTGCAGCACTGACCACTGCTTGGCTGGCCAGCCCCTCATTTAAAGCATGTCAGATGTTCAGCTCAGCAGAGCACAGAGCTATAATTTGGCTAGGCAGGGTGCAGATGGGCTGGTGCGGTTGCTGTGATCTCAGTGAATTAGCATGTAAACATGTTTTGACTGAAGAAAACTGCAGGGCCATGCTCAAGAGCAGTTCCTGGGTGGGATTTATAGAGCCAGGCAATCCACTTAAATGTGGCCCCATGGACTGGGAGGGAGGAAGCACTGTGATAAACAGACAAATGTCTGCCCTGGCTTGCAGGAAAGAAGCTTGCCTTGAACCCCTCTCTCTTTCTGATTAAGAAGCTGCATGCTCTGGAAAAGGACTTATTTTCTGGGTGCAAAGGCATCAAACAAATCTATGTTTTGCTTTCTGCCCCAGCTCTGACATGATTACAGGGACATAAGAAACCCAATGCCTCTTCTTATGAAGTAATCTGGAAAGTATATAAGTTTATTTTGTAGAGATATTCTGTTAAACCAGCCCCAGTCTACCTCAATTACCATGGTTGGAGGAAGCATATACAGCAATTTTCTGTCAGATATGAAGTGCACCTTTACCAGTAGAGAATAATAAATGATCATTTCACCTCCCATTATCTACCTCAGGCTAATTCACAGATTTTCAGATCTTCCTAGGAGAAACCTCAGTGGAACTGATGCAGCAAATATTGGAATGCTGTCTTGGAAACTGGGGAGCCATTCTTCAGTGAATAAGGCTGAGCCCAAATCCCCTGTAATTTGAGCCCTGACTCACACCTCTATCACTGTTCGACAGAGGCCTTTAGCTACAAACTCAAGAGCTGGCTTGTACCTTCAATCCAGAAATGGGGTCTCCTCACTGAGCATGCAAAAGGACACTAGGCTATTGTAATGGCAAATTCCTCCAAATCCTCTGACTGAGCTTGTGCCTCTGGATCAAGACACAACAAGCAGAGAAAGCCAAGCCAAACTTTGCATGGAAACCATTTCTTATCTAGAGCAGGATGCAGCCTTTCCTATGATGTGGAGGGGCGAGAGCAAAACACAATGAAGAGAGAAATGCATGGGACTCTTGGGGAGAGGTGGGCAAGGGAGTGGGTGGAAGAAAAAAGGAGAGAAATGGTAAGAAGAGACTCGGGTAAACAAACCAAAAGACATCCATGGGTAAATTCTGGAATTATCTGAATTATTTACCTGGTATCACATTACACATATTTCTCTTGAGCCCTTGGGAAAATAAGGCATGCAATTTCTTTCGGAATAATCTAGGAAAAGGCGAGGCTGAAGCCCCCTGCTTTGGGTGTGGGGGCACCTCAGGGAGGGTAGGGAGGTGGTAAGCCACTGTATAAAATCCCCATGTCAAAGGGCCGGGGGGCCCAAGTGATGCACAAGGCACTCACTGTATGTCCGCATTGTCTCCTTCATAAAAGGGGCTGGGACTGGGAAAAAAGGAGGCAGTTTCCAGGATACTGGCCAGCAGCTGCTGGAATGCCCCGACTCCCCCAGCCCCTACAAGCTATAAGGGCAGCAGGGAGGGGAAGGGGGAGGAGAGATGCATTTGTGCCCTTTTTTTTTCCAAGGGTGAAAATAAGGAAGGCTTTCCTTTCAGGAGCCAGTTCTCACTCACTCCACCACTTTTCCCCATTTGAGAAATTCTCAGCCTGTACATAGTAAGGAATTTTGAGATGGTCAACTCCTGACTGCCCAGGGCATAGGGATGGGAAAAATCACTCCATAAATCCTGAGGTCTGCAAATTGCTGGAGCTTTTGTCCACATCTACTTTGGCCCAGAGACCTTTATGCAGTGTTCAGCTGTGAGATGGACTGGTTGGTAATTAATACTTATTCTGGAAGAGTACCTTGGGGCAAGGGGTGAGGGTGTCAGAATGGTGAATAAGAGTGATGGATGTGTGTTTTGACATCTCAGAAAACAACGTTTGAATTAAAAGTTAGATGCACCAGAGGCAAGTGCAGAAAGAAAGAAAAGGTATTCACATTGTGCATACCAACAGGGAAGGACCAGTGAATAAATTTCAGGTTTGCGGTGGGTCAAAAGATAACCCTAAATACACTGATACTTTGCCAGGAGCTCCACAGAAGTTTCAGCTCCATCCCTGGGGCACAGCAGTGCTGCAACCAGCCCTGGGGCAAGATCACCTTGCTCTTGGTGCTGTCACCACCTGACTTGCTGTGGCCACCAAAGAGAGCCAGCTCTGCAGTGCTGCAGGTGTGTCCTCAGGGTCCTCGCATGGGCTGTGGGAACACACTTTTGCTGCCTTCTGGGAAGAACCACAAAACCCAGCCCACTCTGGTTACTGTAAAACCCCCCCTGAAACATTGTTAGTTATGGGATCACATCAAGGGAAGGAACACCTCACCCCAAGGGGTTTGTGCTGGGCTCTGATGGCAGGACGGGCTAGGGTTTTTTGGATAAAGGAAGTCCTCCTGGTGAGATCCTTGATGAGATCTGAGGTCCCACCCTACAGGGCTGGGAGGATTTTCTTGGCTTGAATGCAGATGGCAAGGGAAGTGTTGGGGCAGCAAGGGAGAAGGGTTTTTAAAATCTTCCTTTGTGAGTCCTCCTTTCTGAAGGCCTGTTTTCCGGGGAGACCTGGCTTGGCAACCCACCAGCACTTAAACCATCGCAGACACAACCATTCAGGCCAATCGTTCCGTTCAAGGAATTGTGGAGTCCCACACAATAGTGGCCTCCCAGCATCTTCCTGTGCCACCTCCTGCTCATCAAACAGGGGTAATCAAAGCCATCCCCCACCAAGAGAAGAAGCCCTAGTTAGTGCAGCACTATTGCTTTTGGGCACAGCTTTTTGTGCTTCTCCGAGCTGTCAGAGTAGGAAGGACACTTTGCTGTAGGTCTGGTCTCCCACCCAGGCTGTGCTGTGGTCACATTCCTCTTGCCCACAAAGAGCTGGGGGTAGGAGGGTAGGGGGTGGAGGTGGGGTACTGCATGAAGTACAACATGAGGCAGCAATTTGATTTTGTGTATTATCAAAATAGTGCATTGCTGGAACATTTCCACATTGCTAAATCTAAATAATATGTCCTGGAGCTGTTTGCAAGGGGTATCATTTTTTTGTTGAGGATTTTGCAATTTTTTTTTTTCCAGCCTACCTCAGTTCTCCTTGAATTCGAGGAGCAGTAGAACTGGCCTAACTTGGACTAACCCTGGGGTAGGGCTGTGGACTTTCAGGCAGAGGAAAACTGACTCACAAACCTTGAGAAATGTATCTGAGGGTTGGGTTTGTTGGATGTTTCTTTTTTATATGTACAGGACTAGGCAGGACATTCTGAGGTTAAATTCTATGCATTTATAGGAACTCTGGTAAAGTAATTAAGGACCCAGATTTGACTTGCATTAGCACAGTTATAGCCTGGTGGGGAATGTTTTCCATATTCCTTGTGTCTATTTTTGTAACGATACTAATCCTTTACATTTCTGTATCACCTTTCATTTAGGGGGACTAGATCCCAAGATACTTTACATATGCAGGACAAAAATACAGACAGACATGACGGTGCTATACCTAAAACAGATTGAAAAGTGATGCGATAAATGCAATTTCTTGAAAACTTTTGACAGCCTTGTCTCCTTTTGACCCCTATGTCTGTATGCTAGGGAATACAGAAAGTCTCCATGCTGCTCCCAGGCGTGCGTATGTGACAAACACACACACTCATTTAACACACACTTGCCTCCACTTTCTGCTTTCCACTTCTCAAAAAGCGGAATTTGGCAGGAAGTGTAGGAACAAAAATATTTGATCCTGGGTAGACAAAGCTAAATGATGAAAATATAAGGGCTTTTTAACCAGATTTGTGAAAATGTGAATTTTATGTGTAGCTTTTTTTTCAAATTATTGCTACATTGTTGCACAGAACTTGTGAAACATTAAAAGCACACCACTGTGTAAAAAAACTTATTCATAATAATCTATTGTCAGTGACCACCATGTTAGAGGATTTTTTATAAGGAAATACAGAAAAAAGTTTGCAATTAAACCAGCAAAATCCTAAGTTCAAGCTTAAACTCCAAAACATCTCATTATGTTTAAATGAGTTAGGAATATTCCTCTTAATAGGAGCCTTAGTATATTGCCTTCAGCCTTCTGAAAGCATGAAATGTCTCATGACACTCATTGAATATTTTTAAAAGGAATTCCTTGAAAAAAGTATTTAGGAACTCCCATGTTACCAAAATTCAGTATTAGACTGTTATTATTCACAATCAAATTTTTAGGCAAATGACATATTTAGGGCTCAATATTTTTATGTTTCAGAGGTTAAAATAATTTTCTTTTTAAAAGAAGTTGATTATTTCCTTTGACCAGTATAAAACAGTAATCCTGTCAAATCAGTCCATAATTAGACCTGAATTATGACGTTATTGTCATACAAATAACCATTTCAAATGTTTTAAGAGGATTTAATTCAGTGCTAATCACAGTTTCTCTCTTCCTCGATCTTAAAATTTTTGGAGACAGTATGTTCAGGCAGATTTGGCTGCAAATTAAAGAGGAGATAAAACAATGCAATTTTTATATCCTCTGTGACTTATTTTTTGGTGAACATTTCACAATACTCCTGTATATGGTACTCACAATACTCAATTGCTGCACACAGGGCACTTGTATTTTGGCTATAGCAGCAAACACAGCACTGTGATCTCTGGAAGCAGCCTGAAATGTGGACAAAACAGACCAATGGCTTTGAAAAGCCATGAGCTGTTTCACAAATGTAACTTAGATATCCAGCAAATGCAAAAAGAACAACTTTATTATGCTGTCTGGTCCAGAAAGCAATGCTTTAAGCATGTGTGGCTAATAGGAGCCTTAGCTGTGCTTGATCACTTCCCCCATACGCTGTTTAAACATGAGGCATTAGGCTGGAAAGCTGAGCACTTTCACAGAGGATGGGGGTTAATAATTCACAGTGCAAAATCCTGTTTGATCTGCTGAGAAATTCAATCCAGCTAGAGCATAATTTTGCTTAATAGCATGGTGGGCGAGGAGGTTGCCAGAAGTGGGATGCTTCCCTCCTGGCTGGGGTCAGGCTGCTGGAGCTGGCCCATGTGCCAGATCCTGGAGTTCTGCTGTCTCCCTTCCTCATGGTCCTGCTCCTTTTTGCTGTGTGTTTAACACACACATGTGTATTCATGTCTGAGCTCCATTTTCTCTGGCAGCTGCTGTAGGTGAGTTGTGGATGCATTTTTGGAAGTCTCCCAAGGCACACATACCCCCAGCCCACCAGAAGGAGCCTCATTCTCCAGGTGGAGTCTCCCCAGCTGAGAAATGTGCCGTAATGAGAGCAGAGAAGCCAAGCTTTTCCCTGGTGTGTTGATGCACGGGTACACTCACTGCTATGTGTGCCTCTGAGGGCTGCCTGTCACAGCCAAGGGCACAAGGGAGCTGTATAGGTAGGATTTTTTCTCGTGCACATCCCACACATGGCAATTCACTGCGTGCTTCCTTGCAATGTCTAGAGCTGCGCCTTTGAGGAGAATGGAAAATTTGTCAAAATGTTGCCACTTTAGCAGAAAGCTGGGTGAGTTCCCTTGTTCTTAATAGAATGTACCTTTCTTTTACTGCTTGTAATGCAGAAAGCAGCTGATCATATTTTGTGGGACTCACATTGTTTTTATAGTACTTTGCCTCTGGAATAAACCAGAGCATATTGCATGTCAAGAACAGCAAGCATTTTATGGTGGAAGGCAGGCCATGGATTCCCACAGATGCTCTTTCTTTCCTTCAGACCTCTGAGAGAAATTGAGTGCTACACGGTGCCATCAGAGACATGGTAGCTCCTCAAAAATAGAAAGGCATGTCATTTGTCCCTTTAAAGTGCGCTCAACCTGCACTTGCCTGTTTGGGTTGTTGAAGCGTTTTGTCAATTGCTTGTGCAACACCTCATCCTAACCCACAACTGCAGCCCTTTGCTGTAATACAAACAGTGATGATAAATTAATGTCTGGCTTGGCAATGTTGCTACAGTCTCCAATTCTGAGAAAGGGTTTTCACTTAGAGAAATCAAATGGCAGATTCCACTGTCTCTCACCCTTCCTGACCGTGAACAAGCTGGTCCTTGTTTGTAAACCCCGTGAAGCTTGCTCTGGGGGAGGAGGCACTGTGGAAGCCCCTCACCCTTGAAAACAGGGCAGCACAACAGTCGTTATTTCTAGGGGATTTTTTAGCTAGCTATTTCAAAAGGAGAAGGATTTTCTTGAAAACCAAGTACAAAGGTTTCACAAGTAGAAAGACCAGAGTAGGCAGAGGTGAAATGCATTACAAACATGATGCTCTTTCCAAACCCAGAATCACCAGCACAGAAGTAACAATGTGCTGTTGTTCACCTTCCAAAGTCTGGGACTGTTTCCGTACACGATGCAGAGGGGATAGTCAGAATCCCTGGATAATCAGCTTCGTCAGCTGGGCTCTCACAAGGCAAACACAGCTTCCTGAGACTGCTCAGCCTGAACTCACATAACACCCTGCCTGAGACCAAGAAGGTGACTGGCATTGCTCAGAATTACCTTACCAAAAATAAACATCCACGGAGCCATGGAGCTACTCTCTTTGGTGCTGCTCTCAGGGGCTCACTGAGTCCTGAAGACACAAAAATCAACCAGGAGGAAGCACTTGTGGCCCACTGGAATGGTTACATTGCTATGCACTCTCAGAAAGGACCAGCCTTTAAGCTGGGAAAGTTTCTAGGCATGCATTTCTGTCCGTGCTACAAAGAGCCACCACAGGCAAGGGTTAGTAATGTTCTTGCCTTGTTTTTCATGTCATGCATACATCAGGGTATGATCATGAATTCATACACTAATTTTGTTCAGTATCCTCACAGCCTTAGAGAAAGTAAAGGCAGGGAGCCTTTGCAAGCAGCATTTGATACCTACAAACTTGTGAGTTGAGTCAGAGAGTTGGGATAAGTGAAAGGGATATCACATCATTCCTAGAAATGTCTAAGTTATAGACAGCAGAGGGATAGCCAAGACAGCAGGATGCGAGGAGTGCTTAGAGGAGTGGAGGAGTGAGGACAGCATGGGTAGCCGTGCTTAAAGGAAGGTATACTTCGTTTTTATATGTCCCAGCTGCTGCTCCCTCAGCAAGCTCAGCTCACAGACCGCAAAGTCTGCATGACAGAACAGCAGCTGGGAGATATAAAGGCAGGGATTCAAATGAAGCGTGTGTATTTTAAAACATGAAAACACTGCAGCAGGACCCAAACCCTCCTTGTCTTTTGCCCTGCCCTGACTGCCCCAGCACCATTAATCTCAAGGAAAAACTAGACTGGCCTTTGATCTAGGGCTTTCCTCTCTGATTACAGTGTTTGGACTACACAGTGCCGGCTAAGACCCAGATGCTGGAGCATCAAAGGCACGCCCATTCCCAGACGGAGGATGCTGTGTTAAGGGACTGCCACCTGGCAGCATCTCCAAGGAACTGCAAAAACACTTCGCAGAGTCAGAGGTTAGTGAGCATCAGCTTCCAGGAGACTCGTGGTGCATCCAGGAAAGAGAGATCAGGTCTGGTTGAGCCAGACTGGTGTTGCTGACTGATGGAGCTGGCGTTGAGGGGCTGCTGCTGTGATGAAAGACACTAGGCCAGGGAAACATTCACGGTGACAACCTTATCAGGGACTTTCCTGCTCACTGAAGAAGTTGTTCTTCCTTTGAGAAAAATCCCACTGTTTTCCCTCTCTTACTTCAAGTTGGTTGAAGATGCCTGGCCTAGTTGTACTCAGTCATGGTCTCTTTTTAGGTAAGGGCTAAGCTTTTGATTTGTGAAGATACACCTGAAAAGGTAGGTCTCACCTTGTCCCTACTCTTCTAGTTAAACAGAGAAGAACAAAGGTGACAACTGTACTGAAGAGTGGTGTGGGATGAACAGAAAAATAAAATAATCTCTCTTGACCAAGACCCAGTAACCCAACTTCCTTCATTTTTAAGTCTTCAATACTGCCCTGGGCTACTCTTTCCTTGTTTTGTGACAAGCTGGCAGATGAAACAAGAGCATCTTCTCAACACATTCTCTGGGTATTTTCCCCAGATAAGACTCTCAGACAGATTGCCTAAAGCTTTCTAAACCAGCTGAATTTGAAAAGGAGCATACAAAAGTCAGTAAGTAATTTCTGTAGTATTTCAGAAGACTTCAAATGGGAACACTTTGGAAAGTTTACTGTGCTACCCAATATCATAGGAAACAAACTTCCAAACTTTTGTTTGTAAAGAGACCTGCATGAACGAGACAAATTTGAGGCTTAGCTGAGCCTGAGATCCTTTTGCCAATAGTTGTTACAATGCTTAGCAGGTGAAGGGCCCTTGACAGGTAGTACGAAGTTTGGTTATCTTTTCATAATTCGTGTATAAATTTGCAGAAAAAAGTTCAAGAGAGAGGGAGGGCTGGAGAGATTGAGCCACTTTTAATTTTTAGAGTCAGCACAGTGTATTAAGGTCCTGAATGACATCATTAACACACCTTCAGCTGTGACCTCGTAGGATCACTGCTAGCTATGACATCTCAGCTAAGCCTGCTGAGCCAAGAACATCCTTTGTGTGTTCATATATTAAGGCTATGAAGAAGTTGGTCAATGAATACCAAACTAACATTTTTTACCAAGAAAATCCCACTCTGCCATTCACACAAGTTGTCTGACTGACACCAACCAGGGGCCAGAGCTTGTTACCCAGATGTGAAAGCATCTGTGCACCCCCTGCAGATTATCCCTGATTCCCTGGGAACTGGAGCTGAATTAGTGGGGGATCAGGGGTGACTCACCAGTCCGTGTGCGCGTCATCGATCACCAGGAGGACCTTGGGTTTCTGTGCCACGGGTGGCGCGGGGCCGGCCGAGTGGTCCATCAGTCCCGCAGCCGCCTGCGTGGTTTGCTTCATGGCGCTGGAGATGGAGCTGAAGATGCTGCTGCCAGTAGAGGAAGAGTGCGAGGGCTGGGGTGGCTGCAGGTGCTTTCTCTCCATGGCAGGGGAAACCGGGGAGCTCGTGGAGCTCTCGGGGCGCTGCAAGTCCATCATGTAGCCATTGGGCAGATTTGCCACGAAGCTACTGTCTGAGAGACGCCGCCGGAGGAAATTCATCGTTGCAGTGCTGTGGGGAAACTTCCTCAGCAAGAGCAAGGCTGAACAGTGCTGTTACCAGTCCTGGAGGATGCCTCTGCGTCCGTGTGGGTACGTCCTTAAAGTCCAGGCAGGCAGGCTTTAGCCCTTGAAATTGTGCTGGGGATATATGCCTAATTTTGTCAGCTGTATTTTCCTCCTCTCCTGTGGGAAGAGAATAAAAGACATATATGTGAGATACATACTGTGAGACTGAGTTAAGTAACCCCCTTTTGGTCTCTTAAACAGCTACCTTAATCAACAAAAGAAAGGACTGTTCCTATGCAGTATTCCACACTGCTACAGTCAAACAATTAGGACAAAATATGTGTCACCATTCTCATCCCCAAACGTCTTCTGGTCAGTAGAGACTAGCCTGCACTAGCTTAGGGGCTAACAATTCTATCACTGTGGACAAAGAAAAAATTACTCTGATAAATGTTAATTTTAAAATGAGAGGCACCTTATTTCTAGTATCTTGTGTGTTGAAAATTACAGAATAGCTAGCAAATAATCCAAATGGATATAAAGTTGTATTATCTTTTGCAGGCTTGTGAGCAAAGTTCTGAATGTAAGGAACAAATGTCCAAAATTCAAATAGGGTGTAAACAACAAATAGCAGAATAATTCCCATACATATTTTGATCAAGTTCAGTGACAGAAATTACACTTTTCTGCCCCTCCTCCTCTCTGAGCTCAGACTCTGAGCCAGGTCCTTGCTGGTGGTTGTTTGGTGGATACTAGCAAGCTATCTAATTTTAGAAATTCACTTGTAGGAATTTTGCAGGTACTCAAAACTAGAAACTTGGCTCTGTCTAATCTTCACACAGTTTTTTTCCTCTCTCACTGGTGTTTTTGGTTTGTGTGGTTTGTTTGTTTTGTTTTAATGAGAATTTATTCTGCTAATCTCTTCAAATGAGAAAACGAACATGGTGAAATATAAGTATTTGACTCTTCTCCCTTGACCACATTATGATCACTTTGTTTTTACTCAGAATACTAAGTATTTCAGCAATTAAATAATCTCACAGTTTAAAAAAAATTTCACCTCTAGGCACACCCCAGAAGACAGACTGAGAAATTTTTATCTGCTAAGACAGCCTTTGAGTCTTGGTTGGTGAGATTTAGGGGAAAAACAAAAGAATATTATTACTGGTAAAATGCATACCTTTTCCAAGACATACATATTTGCAGCAACAAAAAAGAGTGTTATCCCATACATCAAGTGAGATGAGTCTCATGCATCCATAGTATCATTGTTTATAATGATGCCTAACTCCCTTAAAGTCTCTTTGAATGACCCCCTGCAAATACTGGAGCTGCTTGCCTTGACCTGGTTTGGTCTCCCTTACTGCTCACCTTCTTGTCCCAAATTCTGATTGTCTCTTGATGGCAGAAAATTCTCTTTCCCCAGTTGTCCAAGAGAACGAATTGTGAATCTCTCTCCTGGAGCTGTGGGTGAGAGCCCATGGAGCAACAAAACAGCTTTCTTAAAATAAGCGCTCATTTATTTTTACCTAGAGGGTTTTACAAAGCTTTGCAGACAAAAGAGTCAGACCTGTCCTTGTCCATATTGGTCATAGCCCCCAAACCCTTAGAGAGGCTCAGATGAGCCTACCTGGAAGTAAGCAAGATACAAAAAGCCCCTTGGAACATCCCCAAATCTTGTTGTCCATCACCACCCTGACTCTGCGGGCACAGGATCCATCTGGGGCAGAGGGCTCCCTACTGGAGCTGCTGACACTGGCTGATTAGAATAATTTTTCTTTTGATTTCTAAGCCCTGGGAGTGCAAGTCCTCTGACTTTGCTGGAGCCTGGAGGTAGTGTTTTCCCAGGGTATGGCTCAGGAAATCTTTAATGACTTCCTGCCACATTCACGGTCGATAATGTATCTCAGGGTATTGTGCTGACTTCCCGCCTGGTCCCGGTGCACCTGGTGACTGCACAACATTAGCAGACACACACCAGGGAGCACTTCAGTAGCACTGCCTGCAGCAGCTGTTCCAAAAGCAGGTAGTGGAGAGTAGCCATGAATGTGAGCTAGCTACTCACCCCATATATACACCCACACAACACTTGTCCTGCTGCAGGAATAGTGAGTGCCAGCACTGAGCCATCCACTGTTACCTGTCCAGGATAATCTTGGTGGAACAGACTACAAAGATTTTGGGGGATTTATATACCACAGACTGAGTAAAAATGTGCTGTGCTGTCCTCTGCTCAAGAACCAAGTGTTTTCTCCTTGCATAACACAAACAAGAAAAATCCCTTCCCTTGAGTGACAATCCATTCAGGAGCAGGTGCAGGTCTGGTTAAAGAGGAGCATCCCAGAGATCTGCCTACTGTCAGAAGGGCTCCAAAGGAGCACCCCATGACTGTGTACAGCTATTAGGCATGCTCTTTTCTAGGGCCTCGGTGTTACCTGGCAAGACATGGGGCATACATTCGATACTGGTCTTGGGAGAAGCACCTGCAGCACAAGATTCCTGCTCTTTGCACGACTTGCACAACATCGCAGAGCTGCTGGTTCCTGCTGTGGCAGCTCTCAGCCACGGGAGGGAACCTGCCCCCAGCCATGCAGGCTGGACCAGGCTGTTGTCACAAGCCAGTATCCTTGGGACGGGGTCCATAAGGACTTGCATTTCTGGGAAGGTGCTTCTTCCCCTCTGCCAGGTTTTTGCATAGCTGCTTCGTCCCCTGAGAGATTTGCGCTCTCCAAATGAACATGGGTAACTTGCAAAACATCAACAAGTAAATAAATGGGCAAATGTCTCTGCTGGGCCCCGCAGTGAGGCTCGTGACCTAGGGTGCCCCAAGGCTGCATAGAGCCAGAGTATTCCATTACATGTATGGAAGGTACACAGTTTTCCTCTGCAAGGGGGCTTCCCAAATTGTGCCCAGTGCTCGCACTAAACAATTTATCATACTTAGTGAAAGGCCATGACCAGTCTCCTCCCAGACCCTTTTAAACAGGAATATTTGCAGTGACCTGTCATTTTTTCCACCAGGGGTTCCGTAGTAGGAGATGTTGCCCAGGAGAAGTTGGCAAAATGGGAGCTGGCAAAATTGTCTTGTCTAGAGAGTTTGGGACGTTGCACTTAGAGGGCTTTTCCCTCTGCTGGTTGGCACAGCCTTCACTATCTGCTAAGACTTGGCTGCATGCCGTTGGCTTGGGGAGGAAGAAGAGGAAACCTAAGCTCTGATGTCACAGGGAAATCTCCCTCTGGCAAAGCACATGGAGATTAAAATCAATGGATGACACTGCTGCAGCAGAGAGCAATGCCTGGCTCCACTCTGTGGTTCCTGTCAGGAACCTCAGCTTTGGCATCTCAGAGTGATGGTCCTCCTGTCATTACATATATTTTTCTAATGATCTGGCTAATGTAATCCGAAAAGATTTTTATCCTTTTTGGTTTTTTTTCTTTTAGGTTTCACTGTATTGATTTGTCAATAAGTGCCAGCACAGAGATCTTATCTGTAATGGGAGCAGTGCAAACTGCCAGGAGGTTTTCTGCCAGCAGTTTACACTGCCTTGATTGCTGGAAAACCTCATAGTCTGCTTTTGCATCACTCACACTTACTGTTATTTAACTTTCAGAAGTAGGTGTTTTCATACAGGCACAGGCTGAGGAGGTTAGGACCTCATTTTCCTACTGCCAGAAAAGAAACTCTCTGTGGACTTCCTGAGGGCTCAGCCTTTCAGGCCAAATCTGGCTCTGTAGCTCTTATGCAGCACAACATCCACCCAGTGCATGCACAGGTCTTACCCGGACAAGTGAGCAGGGCTGCAATTTTAACAAATGCAGGAACCTACACCTCCATCAGAAGCAAGACAGATCTGCTGAGTGGTTTTTTGTCACTCTAGAGCCACAGGCAGGAGAGCTGCTGGCTCTACACCACCAAGTCGTACATTCCCTGTGTACACCAGTCTTCCTATGGCTTATACGGAGACGCATCACCCTCTTAATGCTGTGCCAGGCACAAACTTGCCTGCAGGAAGGGAGCTCCCTGCACAGCTGCAAATACAGCCCATGGGCTGCTTCCAGACCAAGCAACAGCTCCTGTGGAGTTCCTCAAGTTGCAAGACAAGCAGCTGCTTCTCCCCAAGCAGGAGTCATGTGCTGCTGAGTGAAACAGCTGCTCCTGAAAGCTAGCTGGGAAAACAGCAGCTGGGCCATGGAGCTGCAGCCTGGGGATCTGCTCTATACTTCAGGGTGAGGAAATATGAACCAAGGCACAGGAGAATGAGTGAGTCCTGAGGGAAGAGAGACAGGGAAAGGAGCAGGAGGAGGAGGATGAGAAGGCACAAGCAGAAAGAGAGGAAGCAAGCAGGAATTGGCTTAACCAGCAGACAGTACAGGAACACACAGAAATCCCAACAATGTGAGCACCATCAGAGAATCAAAAGGGAACAAAGTGAGCAACCAAATGAGGCAAGAAGAAGGTCAATTAGAGCTGACCTTGAAAACAACAGCCAAGAGGTTGGTGCTGTCAGCCCCTTACTAACACTCAGCTAAACTTCCTGGCTGATATTTTTGGGAGAGCAAGGGAGGATATGCAATCTACTCACTCAGCACACTGACAGCAGCCAAGCACTACCTGCTTTCTCTCAAGGATATACTCCATGGAGACGCAAGTTATCTCAGAAAACCTGTTGACATGTGTTAGACAACAAGAACAGAATGTTCACTTAAACCTCTTGTTGGGTTATTTTCTGATGTGCAGCAGTGTCCGCAGGGAACCCAGCTCAGCTGGCTGATAGCTGCTACCCATGCTTAGATTTCCCCTGAGCTTGTTATCTCATGCTGTCAAGTGATGAACTGACACAACCACACCAACCTGCATCTGATTACTGCTCTTGGTAGAGCAATGCTGGGGGCAGCAGGATGGAAAAACACTCTGAGGGATTATCCCCCCACCTCACCCTTAGGGACTGCACTCTGCCTTCTGCCCTGTGGTGGATGGGAAGGTGAGGGGATGCTCCTCACCTGGCAAAAACCATTGACTTACACACCTCACATCCATTTTGCAGATCATCTTCAGCATACAGTCAAGCCTTAATACATTCCCATGGATCCCTTCTGCCTTCAGGCATACTGATATAACGTGGGAATCAACCTCTGTGGAGGGACAGCCGTGTTAGGAAACTCAAAATCCAGCTGGATGCCTTTCCACATACAGTATATTTTTTAAAACTGTATTTTCCACATTTCTAGTATATTTCAAAAAGAGGAAATCAAGAAGTTATTTATTATTGCCAGGCTTTCAGTGTTTCTTCCTGAATGGTTTCAGCATCCCAAGCTTGACATAACTTGGCATTTCTTGGGAAGAACTGAAAGCACAATAAAACAAATGGTTCTAAAATTAATTAGAATTTTTACTGGATTTTTTATTTCATTTGCCACAGTCCTGGGTTCAAGAAGTTCACATGTTTAAACATTTCTTGGTGTTCTTCAGCAACAGCTGAAATTCCATAAATCAGGAAATTACAGTAATATGGGTAAGAAAAAGGAAAGGAAAAGGATAACCCACCAAATACTCCACGTTTTGTAAATCTGAAGCACATACAAAAAGCATAAGAGTTGGAAAGACTGTATGCCAGCACAAAGAACAGAGGGAAGCAGAGTTTCCATGCTGGTTTTCAGTTTGCAGAGAGCTTTCCCAAACACCAGCTACAGAATACAGCTCTAGTGTAGACACTGATTTAAATTTTCCAGAGCATGTAGAACTACAGCACAAATTCCACTGACACCAGCAGAGCCATATGGTGTCTTCTGAGGCAGTTGCAAGAAGTCAGAAGGCTGCAGCTGGAGGGGATGCCAGGGCAGGGGAGCAGAAAGACAGGACAATCAGGACAATAATCCTACCCAGAGCCCGAGTAGGCTCCTGCTGTATGTTAGACAGCAGCTCACCAGAATCAGATAACGGCCTGGGCTGGAAGGGATCCTAAGAATCATCTAGTTCCACCCATCCTTCAGTGGATTTTCACAAGAAGCCAGTCTCTTGTGCATTCCATTTCACTGCTCAAACAGCGAGATTGTCAGAAGTGGTAGCATGTCTCTCTGTCAGAAGCAAATCACTTCACAATGTTCAACATGCTTCACTAAGCCACAGAAACATGTAAAGGTGCAATAATTTCATTGTGTTATTGCTGTATTCCTGTAGATCTTAAAAAAATCCTCTCTGCCTGATTGGGCAGCTATTTAACTGGAAGTCTGGATTTCATAAATCTTATCTATATTTTCCTTTTGCAAAGCTGCCAGAAGTTTCTACATAGCAGTTTCATGGTAGGGGGGCTGCCTTATCTCCTGAAGATAGTGGGGGTGTGCATATCAAACCAAGTGCAAATGGGACCACTTCCCAAGAGCTACACCCTCATTTGCACAGCAAATGAGTAAGTCTGCTTCCTCTTTTGCCTATTATTTCATAATGGCAAGTGAGGAAAAGAAGATGGGGAAAAAACAATCTGAAGTGAAAAAATGCCTCTGTAAGATCATCAGACTTTCAAGTAGATTGCAAACAAAGATGACTAAAGCCATGAACAGTAGTGAAAAATTTTCTAGCAAAAATAAATCTGAATATTATGATAATACTCTCTGACTTTAATATCCCCCAAGAACAAATTACGACGTGCTACTTCTTGGAAACAATATATTATTTCATCATTTTAGTCTCATTTTGGAAATCCTGTTGGCACCTAATGGCTGCAGTGTTGTCACAGTGGTAATATCCTCTTGTCAATGAGCTTATGTAGGCCTTTTGTGGCCTGTCTGTTCAACATCAATAATTGCTTATCAGCAAAGCCAGACCCAGCACTACTGGAGCAGGCAGTGTGTCTAATCCTTGAATGCCACAGAGTCATCTCCATCTCAAACTCAGTTGAGTTTGCATCCTGGCTCCATTTCTTATTTCCCAGGAGTGCTGTGGTCATTCCTACCCCAAGCAATAGTGACACTAATGCTTCCATTAAGGCTGATAGTCACACACATGCCAAAGTGGCTCCTCATGGTGATAGTAAAGGAAAGCAGGAGACAGCGGCACAAACCAGAGAACTTGTACAGATAAATGCTCTGCATATTAAGTGGATGAAATCGTAAGAAGGAAGTAAGCAGGGCTTGGAAGGCCCTGTCTTTTTCCTTCCCAATCTTGGATCTGATGCAGTTCATGTCGTGTTGTGAGACATGCTTCAAGTTTCCTGCAGCAACCATGCAAGTCCTGATTTCATGGTGATAAGAGTGAAAGTGGCACCAGGCACGCCATTAATAGAGCAGGGATTTCCTTCAGCTGAGAGGCGTGCTGCTTTGAAGAGTGCTGATCTGAATAAAATCAAGAAGCTGGGTGTGTTTAATATGTAGGGCCTGCCAATATGCATTAGGGCTCATGCAGATAAGAGGTGCCTCAGGGACTGACAACTCACAGGGTCTCAGAGGAAACTGCAGCAGCTTGCCCAGTGCTAATGGGGCTCATGTCTTGATTGTGATCACTTCCTCATTCCCGTGCCATTTTCTTTCTACTCTATTTCAGTTCTGCCACAATAGACTGGTTATTCAAAATGCTTCTAAACAAAATATTTCATTACCATAAAGTGAACTAGATATGTTGCAGGGAGAAAAGTGCTATAGGCTTTGAAAGAGGAAGAAACAAATAACTACACGATTATAATATACATCAAATAGATAATTATTAGTTAACTGATAATGATAAGAAGGATTTTCTGTTTGGAGCCCAAATTGTATTACTTTTATATGATTTTAAGACAAAAATCTCTTGAATATTTCCATATAAAAAAGCTACAAGCGCAACTTCATAATTCTTGCATCTATGCTTCTAATTCATTTTAAGCTGCCACAAAAATTCAATTTCTTTCCCAAATGTTTTATGGAACATTGGGGTTAAAAAGTCTTCCTTCAAACATTTGAAGTCCTCCAAACTATCTGTAGTACTAACACATTCCATCTAAGCTTTGCTGCCATTTGCATCTGCCTCATTTCTTCCCCTTGCATCGTTCCAGGCACCAGCATATTTCAGTTTCCCAGATTTTCCCCATATGGCAAGGAACCTCTTATTGTATACTTGAGATTTATTTCATGTGGTGGTGTGAACAGCAGATACCTGGAGAAATAGAACCTGTGATTTACCTTTTTGTAGCTCATTTGCTTTCTAACCATATGTGCCCATCTCATGTAGCAATACAAAGACTAAACCAAGAATTGGAGCACCCTTACTGATTTATTTTGGTGATAGAAGAGAAAGACAAAGTTTTGCTGCATTCTGGGCAATATTTGTGACACAGCTGTAAGACAGGTTGATGCCAATTCTTTCATGTGATGTAGAAGTAGTGGGAGATTGACTGGCTGGACTACTCCTGACAAAGAGACAATGAGGATTGGTAGACCTTCAACTGGAACACTGCAGGAGTTGCCTCAAGCTCTGTGACAGCCAACCCAGACCATGCTGAGGATTTATTGGAGATATTTTCCTTCACTTTTTTACATCTTTAGTATTGATCACATGCAGACATATGAAAAGATGTGTGGGTTTGTGGAGCATGTCCCTTTTGCTCCCACCATGTACCCACACACTTCTCACCCCAGCAAGGGCCCGTTCCCCTATCCCAGAGCTGAACTGAGCACCCCAGTCTTTGTGACATTGCCAGTGCCTGCTTCCCTGCTAAAACCTCAAAAAAGTGCATAAGATCCTGCTCTAGCACGGCTGCAGGTTGGAGAGATGCAAGCCAAACATATTTGTGGTACCAGCAGAAGCCTCTGCAGGACAGTTGGGTGTAGGTGTTTAGCTCACTTACAATAAAGAATCTGGACAGGTTTTGAAGGCCATTTATGAATTTATGTTGTCTCTGTAGGGACTCTGGGTTGATGAAGGGTTGCATCACCAGAGATGCACTGCTAAAATTAGAAATCAGCTTTTAAAACGTTAGTGATAAATTTTATCACTACCTTATTTCACTAACTCTCTTTAATCTGGCTGTCTTCTCTCCCAGTTCCTGCTCCTGGAAGGCCTGCTTGCCTATCCAGTCTTTGTACTCATGCTGGATGGTGTAGGAGCCCTCCACAATTGGCTTCAAACACCAGATACTAAGTTTAGACAAAAAGCATCAGAACATACAATACATGAGTGTGGGAAATGGATTAGATTCTGGACCCAGACAAAGTTCTGAGAGATCAGGCTAGTGGGCTGTGCCCAGAGATGGAAATAAAGCACAATGTGATTTTAAGTCTCCTGCTATCAGCTTGGGGAAAGGTCTTGCAGTGTCAATGCCTCAGTTTCCCATTTAAGAAGACAAGCTTTATTCTGCAGAGAGCAGAGGTCTTGCAAGGCTCAGCTCATACACCTCCATGCTGCACCTCTGAGCCAAGCACAGGAAGCTTCAACAGCTCTGCTTCTCCTGCTGATCAATAGCTGAATTACAAAGCTTTTAGGAGGCACAAGAGTGGCCAGCCTTATTTAAGAAACCAACCACCAAACCTTTCAAGACCTGGAGAGTACATAGCCACCATGAGTGGGGGGAAAAAATAAGAAAGATTTCTTGGAGTAAAATAGCAGCACTTAGAACCATTTTGTAACAGGGAACACAAAGGATGAATCTGCACAGCTATTTTAGGTTCTCCTTCTGTGCTTTGAGAAGTTCTGTCTCAAGGAAAGGAGAGAAGAAAGGGGAAGAGGGGAAGAGGAGCATCTGCAGCTGGACAGCCCCGGCAGGCGCTGTGAGAGGAACTCAAGCCACAGGCACTGATGTGAGCTCTTTCTGGGTGCACACACAAAAGTGGTGTGAACTTCTGCTCACAGAGAGCATGAGCATTGCAGCAGGCAGAACAGAAATGGTGACAACCCACAAGCCTCACAGAGAAGTTATCTGAGAGCCACTCTGGAGCCTCCCTTTGCACATCTGTGTCCTGACTAGCAGGACAGGTAGGCAGTCACTACTTGTGTACGATTGTACAATGATACAGGTAATGATAGAAGCAGCATTGCAAAGTATTCCTATTCCTCTCTGGGGCAATCTGCATTTTTCAGAGCTAAGTAGTGCTGTCCCACATGACTGAAGCTTACAGACAAAAGCCACTTTTACTTTATCATTAAGGCAAGAAAGTTTGAAATTTTCTGCCCACATGTTAACAAATGCCTCTCTTTGTCATTACTATGGAGGCACAGAACTGGTTAAAAAAACAAATCAAACCAAACCAAACCAAACCAAACCAAACCACACCACAAACCCCAGAGTGTAACTTCACAGCCTCAAGATTTCCATGGGTGGCATGGCTGGCCAGATGTTAAATAAAGCAGGCTGAGGAAGTGTTTATTCCCTGCAGCTTTGCAGAGGCACTCACCCTGGCCTCCTCCTGTTCAGGTGACAAGCCAAAATCTGCCAATGCTTACACTTGCATATCCAGTGTTTGCCAAAGGTTTGACCGGAAGGGCAGAGCTGATATTCCTGCATGTTGCAGTACAGCAGTCAGTTCATTAAAACACACAAAACATTATGCTTTATTTCAAGACTGCACACAAAAGAAAGTCAGACTTTGGGGTTTTGTGGATCAAAAAACTTGTTCCTTGCTCTATTTTTTCTAAAGAAATTTAAGCAAGACACTAACTATATAAATAAAGCATTGAAATGTTAAATTGGGTCACATTTTAGAGAGCCTGATCTCTGCAGTGATCTAAATACAGACTGCAGAGTTGTTCAATAATATACAACATAAGTACAGCAACTCTTTAAAATTAAATCTACCTGAAAAACATATTACTGGTTAACATGGAAGGATATACAGAGTTCTCAGCTCAAATGAGTACTGCTGTTGTCACTGGAGTCCAGTTTCAGAGCTGATTACTGCAAAAACTCTTGTTGCTGCCCAGAAGATGATAATGTGTAACAAATTAGTGTATGGATGATCTTTTATAAATAAGCCAGGTTAGACACAAGGAGTTCTGTCCCCTTTTTTATCTCTTTCAGTGCAAAAACAGTAACCAAACATGTCCCAGTGATGGGATTATAAAATCTGTTATCATCACTAAACTTCATCAAAGTATTGGATCACCTTTACATGTTGGTGGCAGGCCCTGCACATCCACGTGATTTTCCTAAGAGTTGCATGAGTGATCCTGGTTAAATCACTTCATATTGGAACACAAATGTAAAACCAGGACAAGAAAGGCCATATTATGAGCAAAAAATAATGCACGCAGCATGATAACAAATATATAGAAGTCCTTCACTATCATCAGCTTAATCACTTGCTCTTGTCTCGCTTCAGCTCTCCATCATTAGTATCTAATTTCTGAAAGAGGATAATTGCTTTGGATCTCTTCAATTGCCACTAAAGCACTGCAGAGCACTTGTAAAAATCAAATAAATTTGAAGACTAGGATCACTGAGCTTGTCCTCCCACTAGTGCAGCTTGTGTAGTTTCTCCTATCTCCTCCCATCATGAGTTTATAGTTTCTGATTGAAAAAACAACTCCAAGGCTAGTTTGTAAATAGTCACTAGCTGATCCAAACCAGTCCTGCAGTTAAGCCATAGTCCCTGCAGCAAGAGCAAAGCAACAGCTCCCTGAAAGCCTGAGTGAAGAAAACAGTGTTTTCTCCCAACTTCAGCAAGGACTGCACGACCACATGATACCCCAATGCAAAGACACTCAAGCATCCCAGCAGAGCACAGATGTTCATGCTGTAAACCAGAAGCTCTCTCCTGGGCAGCTAGATCTTGAGCAGCAGCTGCTGACAGCGCAGGGCTAGACAGTGAATTGATTTTTTTGTTTGTGTTGCCCAGAAAATTGAATAAAAAATATTGCCAAGTGATGCAGAAGATGGCAGCTGGTTTGTTATTTATTGCAGATGATTATTGAATAAGGCCCTGAGCAACCTGACCTAGTGTAAGGTGTCCCTGTCTGTGGTGGTGGAGGGCTGGAACTAGGTAATCTTTAAGGTCTCTTTCAACCCAAGACATTCTATGATTCTATTCTTATTTCACCTCCCCCATCAGCTGCTACTCCTGACCATACCACAAAAGCAGGCAGGTGCTGTGCTCTCCTTAAAAAAATCACAGTTTTTCTTACCTGCCCATTGCCTTTGTTGCCCTATCACTAAGCATGAAAACATGCACTTAAGAATTCAGTCAACTAAAGAGTCTATTAATTCTTCACCTCCTACTCTGTTCGTGGAAAATATACTGGTCTTACAGCATTGTGTGAGGTAATTAGCTATTGCTTCTATTAGCAGAACAGGGCATGCATAGAGAAAAACTGTAGCAATGCTACTTATTTAACTGCAAACTATCTCAGAAAGCAGAAAGTCAATTCTTTCCCTTGTAGCTCAAGCAAAATTCTCATCAGCTTCTAAGGGGTTTTCTCTGAAATGAAAAAACTTTGGAAGTTAGAAGGGGCCCCTCTCTCATCCTGATGATGGTGGAAGGCACAGCTGGAATGATTTTTGCAGGAGATGTCAGCTGTGACTTTGCAAGGTCTGAGTTTGCCCTGGGTGACTGAAGGCACTGTTCTGCTCTGAGGGTCACGCCTAAGGAGGAGACAGTCTGACCATGGGGCTCAGCACAAGAAAGAGGTGGCACCTTCCTTCAAGAAAGAAGCATGGCATGTAAAGCCAGAGGCCTGCAAACTGTGACCAAGAGTCAGAGACATCAAAGAATCTTCCCTGGAAAAGCCTGCCTGCACATTAATAGGAATTGTCAGCTCCAGCTCTTGACAGGTGCCATCCTCTCCTATGCCTTGTGTTTCTCAGTAGCTGGAGCCTTGAATGGCCTCAAGAAACTCTCATATGTGAAACTGCTCCTGTGGGGGACAACGTGGGAAGCCTGGACTAGAAAGTCTCTGCTGAATTATTAAGGTTGCCCAGAGTGAACCAAGGTAACCTTCATGTGGATTCCTGTCAGCCTCTTTCAGTTTTATTATAAAGCAGCAACCCCCTACCTCGCCTACTCCTCTCTCTCCTGCTAAAAGAAACTTCACAAGACTGCTGAAGTAAGAAAGTCTGCCCAAAAGATTAACTAAATACACACAGGCCTATTTTAGATAGAAGCATCAAGCTAAATACAGCAGCCTTGAGCTGCTGGAGGGAGCACAGTGTTTCATCCAACCCCTCTTGCCAAAGTGCAATCAATGCTTTAGAGAACATACAGGGAAATACAGGCACTGAGTCTCATCTTTAAGCAGTAAGTCAAAAAACTTTGGAGCTAAAAAAGGAATAAATGCTTCCTAGCTTGTCACATAATTTGGTTTTGTCAAGCCCACTTCAGAAAACAGCCGTGCACCAAGTGTGTTTCCCTGCCCACGCGCTGTGTCCACAGCCCTGGCAGCTGCCAGTGATGGGCACAGTGCATTAGAAGTGTGTGTGGTGACTCAGGGACAGAAACACATGGTACCATCACCTCTGGAACCATGAGGTCATTCTTCATCCCAAATTCCCATTTTATTGTTCACTGCTCTACAGCCGTGGCCACAAAAACCTGCGCTGTGCTGGTAAGTTCAGTGAAAAAACTCTTGATTGTCCTTCTCCAGGAAGGATCTGTATTTTCTAGCATCGTCCTCTGGAGTTTATCAGCTTGCTCTGCAGAGTCAGGAAAAAGTATTTCTGCAGCCAAGAATGTCTTCGAGATGTTCCTGGGCTGCAATGCACTACAGGGCTCTTCAGCCCTACTCTAAACCCAGCAAAGTACAGCTAAAAGTGGTGGAGAAAGATGATGGCATAAAAGATATGTTCATTATATTTTACAAAAGAAAACAACCACATAGGGCCAGAATACCCTATATTAAAAATTATGCACTTCATCTAAAAAAGGAGTGTTACTATATTTTAAATGACAGATTTTAAAGGTCTGAATCATCTTGGAGCTGACTGTTCTGCTGCTATTGGTTTTGCTTTTCTAATAGCTCTATGTAAATATCCTTGTGTTTTCTTATAAACTTAATTTAGTGCTGGTGAAAGCCTACCAGTCCTTTTAGATTAAAAATATTTTGCATTGGCTACATAAAAAATATGATGTAAGCATTTCTGGCTGGTTTTTTCTAGCAGGCTTGGAAGTCCTGAGTTGCAGAGGAGTGGAACTTTCTCCATTCACTTGGATGGGAGTCAGTAAACTCCTTATTTGACTCCAAGTAATCTGAGTGGCTTTAGCTGTGGCTTTTATGAACAACTGGCCAATTAGTATCTTTTCTTAAATGGCTTTGTGGTTTGAAAGGTCTAGAATCAGCAAGCTAAAATACTATTTCCTTCTTGTCAACTAAATGTAACATTGTCAACTAAATGTAACATTAAATTGAAAATTAAAACATAGGGCTCAAGGTAGCACACTTTTTAAACTCAAGGGAGCTCAGCAAATAGCTATTTCAAACCATGAAGTTCTGGCTGAAGACACTGTTTGCCATCTTTTAAAAGGAGTTGGTATGTGTATGTTTGCTCCTGTGTATGAGAAGAAAGAAGGAAGCCAATGCTTTTTTTTTTTTTTCCCCCCAGCTGAAGAATACAGGGAAGGAGTGCTGGCTCTGGATCATGCTGAGAGCGGGAAATAAATCAGCCAAAACCCATAAAGCTTGGCAGAAACCAAAATTTCCTTCTTCTAAAAAAAGGCGCACCCCTCTCTGTTACTTCGTCCAGCTTTTCACATGGCTCTTCAGTCCTACCTTTGTCCTACCTTTCTCCTTCTTTTAACACGGATTCTGATTTATTTTTCAGACACACAGGAATAAAATGCTGTTTGCCTTCTTCAGGCTGGAGTATGATAAAATACAGCAGCTCTCTTTCTTGTTCATATCCCAGTCTGAGAGTTCAGAGCAAAATTTAATGTGCTTTGAAAAATGACTGTAGTTACTCTCTCAAAGTGATATGAAGGCGATACTCCTAGTTTCAGGAAACCTAGAAAAAGGGTCTTTCTTACTCCATCCAAATAATTTTTTCTCCCCTCTCCCCATGCCAGTCCCCCACAGACCATCCTGGGAAGCAGACAACCTTTTCTTCCCCTTCCTGTCGCTCTGATGGCATTACAGAATTCAGCACTACTGCCACCAGGAGAAAAGATTATTCCCCACCAAAGGCCCCACCACAGACTCTTCCTCCTACTTTTCCAAGGCTGTGTCATTAGTTTTTCTCACTTTTATGAGCGGGGTCTAAATTACAAGCATGTGCCCTGGGCCACCTTTCTTGTGGCCAGTGTAATCTGCTAAGGGCAGCAGAGCCAAACTGCACCCTTGCTTTAGCATTTGATCTGCCCAGACACAGCAGAATTATTCCTCATTAAACAGACAAGAGATGAACATCTGGCAGCTGATAGCCATTAATACAGACATTGTTCGTTCTGGATAATCACTTCATTTTCCTTGATAACTGTATTATAAATATATATGAGCCCACAGTACTGGACTGGTAAGTGATCTGCTACAGTTGCTAATCAAATCTCTGTTATTTGTCGGCATTTAAAAAAGCTCCTTGACATTTTCAAATCTCTAGATGAGGTAGGAGAATACCACAACAAATCACAAAGGATGGGAAAAGTGAAGAATTTTCCAGAATGGAGAGAGAGTATGGCTTCCCCACTGCTTAAACAAAAAGGAAACCATTTTATCCCATAAATAAAAGGCCAATCTAGAAATTGGAAGGTTTCCATTTGGTCTTACCAAGTTTGTTTGAAAACTTATGATCCGGGGCTTTGTACACCTCTGGGGATGCAAATCAGCCAAAACCACAAAGGCCTGAAGTGAGAAGAACAGCACTGGAGTGAGCGAGAGGGAGGGGTCCATGTGGCAGAGCAGTGATGTCGTTTGACAAAAAATGCTCTTACAACAGCTTTGAAAATGCCCTGGGTGGTTTGCCTGACATTTCAAGTAAGATGTTTTGCCTACCAACAGATTGACAGATCAAGTTGCTGCAACTTTATCAGCTGTTAATTGTGTGTGGGCCAGGACAGCTCTTTGTAGTGCCCACTTGGGAATTCTAGACTTATTTGCTTATCTAGTAAAGAGAGAGGAATGGGATTTTTAGCCTAAAAACATCCCAAAAGAATTAAATATCCTAGAGAATTTACTGCAAAACTTGACATTCTGGGGAATTTCCAGAGCAACTAAAAATTGATCCTACACCCCTACAGACTGAGCAGGACCCTCTGAGAGGAGAACACCACAATGCAACACACCAGCCACTGTGCAATAAGAAACAAACTCAATTATTTTTCTTTCTTTTCCTTTTGTCTTTGCAATGAGGATAATACTCTTTTTTCTTGTTGGAAAGTGCCACATAAATGGCATAAATAAAGTAGTCAACGTGAAAATAATTAGAGCAAAAATCCTTGTTGCAGAGTAGCTGTGAAAGTTAAGGGGCATTATGGGTTCAGTCCTCTGGTGTAGAATTTGCAATACTGCAAATCCCATGAGAACACTTGCTCACACATCCCATGGCACCACCCCCTCATCCCCCCTAAAGGACCCAAGAAAAAAGTGGTATCCTTTCTGGGGGAGGCAAGATGATGTGGAGCACGCAGTGGCTGGTTTGTTCTAATTAGTGTTAACACCAACAAGGAGCACGAGTTCCGCATCCCGTCACGCCTCTCGTTACTAGAGTACATAACCTCCTAACCTCCACCCAAGAAAATGATATCATTGCATGAATTAATCATCTGAGCAATTAATGGCAGAAAAGCAACCTCAGGTTTCCAGCACAGTGTCTGGCACCAGTGAATTGGCGATGACGTCAGCTTCCCTGGGAATACGCTGGCATTTTGCCTGTTCCTGAGCCTCCCTGTTGACTCTGAGGGCAGAAGCAAACAATGCAGGCACCCAACCAGCAGTAACTGCTGCAAGCCAGCACTGGGCTGCTGCTGCTGCAGCGTCACAGGGATGCTTCTCCTGCCAAATCCCTGTGGGAATCTCCCAGAGAAGGTGAACTTCCCAAAACCAGCAAGAGCAGAGGACTTCCTCTGATGTGCAGAGAGAGGGACTCTCCAGAAGCAATGAGTATCTGTCCACTCTTTAGCAAGGAGAACCTCCTGCTCTGCACCTGGGAGCTGTGCAGTTTTTTGTAGTGTGTGAATAAGCAAGTTTTTCGACTATTCCTCTGTTTCTGGGGCAAAGGGAAAGAATTTGATAATACTGCGGAGTTTATTCTCAGATGGCCAGGGTTTTTTTTTTTTTCATTTCTTCACTGACTCTCTTACTGTGAGTGCTTTGAAAGCTGGAGTCAAACACAACTGTGACCATATGTCCTGTGTTAGATCCATTTTTTTAGTCAGCTGTTCTAGGTGAGATGAGGAGAGCCTGCCTCTATCCTACAGGAATATGCAATGTTTCCTTTTTTCATCACCCAATACAAATATCCTCTGCAAGGTGGAACCTTTTCATACTTTTACCAAGTGAGTATCCCTTTGGCCCCGCTTGGGGTGCATGCACAAGCTGTGAGACAGAGGGGGTCAGCCCAGAATCCAGGAGATGTCATGGCAGAGTGTAGACACGAACAGGGAGGTGCTCTCTGATAGGAATATCAGTCATTTTCTAAACCTTCAGGCCATGTGAGAAAACCACAGAAAAGAAAAAAGCTTGGGTAGAGGAAAGCTGACCCCTGATGTAAGAAATTTGGTGTCAGGGAGGAAGGAGAACCTATTTGGGCGAAAGGGTTTGGCTAATCCAAGATAAGCCATTTTGTAGCTTCTCCCTATGGGGTTTTTTTTGCCTTGCTTCTCTTATTGGAGGCAGGCTGTGGCTGCTGCTTTCTGAGCAAGCAGAAAAAGCATATCTCCCTCCACACTCATCATAAGAATGAGTTTCCAACAGAGATGAGATATCCACAGGTGAGCAACATCTTAGTCTCAGCAACACTTTCCTCTGGATCCCAACTTGAAAAAAATGGGGTGGTGAACCCCTATGAGAAGCAGCTAAAAATTTTAGTACCTTACAGTGAGCTGTGACCTCTGCTCCAGTTAGTGACCATAATAAGCTTACCCCAAATTCAGGACAGCCTTGTCTTGCACACTTGCAAAGATGTAAGCTGAATAAGTGTGATTATAACATCATCACTGCAAATGACACTCGCTGTCTGCATGTCTTAATGCCACTTGCCACGTTTGTAATCCATCTTCCCCCACCTGCCCTGTCTGTTCAGCAGTCACTTGTTATCAGAGCAAAGGCAGTGAAACAAAAGGAAGGGCAGAGGCTAATTTGCTTGATGTAGTCCTGTTCTTCCAGATGATGTCAATTTATGGGCTCTAACCTGATCCTCAGAGATGCTCACATTTGCATCATTAAAAGGGAAATAACAAATCTGTGGAAGCAACTCAATAAGCTAACACTTTAGCAGCAGGCACAGCCAGCAGAATGGTTTGAGCATCAGTTTCCCTAACCAGCCACATTACCTGTCCTGATTCCCATCCCATCTCCCCCTTGCTTTCCAGGTGTAGCCAGTTCAGCAGATAGGATTAATCCGCTTCCGTACTCACTTGCATTCTCCATGTTAGAGAATCTGATTACACACATTGCCTGCAATGTATCTCCACCTGCAACACCTAATGCTCCAGTCTGATCTCCTCTTTCTCATTTTAACATCTCACTGCAGATCCAGGACATACACAGACAGATGCACACACACTTGCTCTGTTTTGTTTGCCAACAGCTCACTAAGAGCCTCGGTGTTTTCATTTCCAATCAAACCAGAAAGCACTACTGTTTTCCCCACTCTGCCCATGAGGTAATTCCTCCCTTTGGACTCCCCTCGTTACATTTACACTGCACAGGCTCCATGCACTGCTGCTGGATCCACACAAACCACAGGAATCTCTGCACAGATACGCTCAGTGAACACGCAGCGTTATAGAGCCCTGCAGCACGTATAAAGACAAAGGCACAGGCTACATGCACTGAGCCAGTGCCACCACATGCATTCCTGCTCCCTCCAAACCCTGCAGGAAAACATTGCCTGCAGAGTGCTTTCCTGTGAACAAAACCAGCCTTTCAGCACAGGGTCAGTATACGATTCAGGCAAATCCCGTTCCCACCCGCTCCCTTACCTTTCCTTTCCTTATTCTGCTAATCCAGGGGCCCTGGACCGATTGCTTTTCCCTCCTGCACACAAACTGCCAGTCCGTCCTGCTTCACATTCACAGCACACCAGCAGGATTCACCGTCATCCCATTCTGCCGGATCCTTATCGCCCTATTGGCCAATGCCAGACAGTAAATTCAATTAGGCTCCTCCTTATAACTATATTATCACAGGAACAGGAATGAATAATTTAGTAAAACAACAAGGATGTGCAGGCTCTGGTGTCACAGACTTTACCCCCACTGTCAGGCTTTTATCAGAGAGATGGGTAAAAAAAAACCACAATCTGTCTGTCACTCCTGAAAAGGAGACCTTAGATTACCCACTTGTATTTCCCATTCCAGCCTTCTTGTCTTCCTCCCTCTAAGCCATGGCATTCCCATTTTATTGTTGCACCTCCATCCTCAGCCCACAATACAGTATTTCCCTTGTGAATGGTCATTACCATCTCAGTGGATGCAGAGATTTCTATCCAGGAAAAGCGACACCGCAGCACATCAAACACTTTGCCTCTTCCCTGAATGCAGTGCCTGAGAAAAGAATGAAACTGTTCTGGAGAAGGGAGTGACAAGACAAGCAGATCACAGGGAAAAGGGAGAGTCTGCCTTGTATCACAATATCCCCTGTAAAGCAACGGTGCTCTCATCCCATGAATTCAGACACCGAGAGGATGCAAGTACATGGTTCCTGAAAGGTTCACAGATGCACTGCCCAGGGACTGTGATTTCACATGCCTGCTGTGGGAGTTTGGATCCCCACATAAAAAAAAAAAAAACAAAAACAAAAACAAAACAAAACAAAACAAAAAAAACCCAAACCACAACAAAATGGCAGTTTTCCCCCAAACCAAATGATTAAAGTGATCTGTTTTGTCACTTTTTTTTTTTTTTTCCTGACCAGAAATTTCTAGAGACAACTACTTATACTTGCATTTCCTAAGAAGTAGTTGATCCCAAAATTAATACTGCTGTTTTTCCTCAGGGGATGCTTTGTTTGAAAAGTTACAGACCATTGCAGACACCCTCAACAGGGTCACCACTATCTAAATCAAGCCTCAGACCACTCTGATTGCCTAAAGAGTTTTATTGTTACAGGAGGAATGGTGGAAGTGGAGGAGCTCAGCAGGACAATCCTTTGGTATCCTCAGAACAGACCAAGCAGCCAACAGGGATTTTTAATGACCATTCACAGCAGTATTGAAAGCTACTGCTAATACATGCTCATGTGCACACCATTAACAAACAGATGTGTCATTCCACCATAACTGAAAAATAAACAGGCAGGATGAAGTTACCATTCTTCTTCCCTTAGAGTCCAAGAACACCCTTTACACTCTGCTTTCCATGTGCTAATATTTACTCTGTAGAGTCTATATATCTACTACCACAATGATGAGAGGTTCAAATTTGCACTAGAGCCCAAAGCAACTCAAGCATCTCCTACACCAGCTCTTGGTTTGGCTCCTCTCCCAGGCCTGGCGGGCTGGGTAGCCTCAGCTCTGCCTCCAGAGGCAAGAGGGACACCAGGGTGAAGTCAAGCCCAAGTACCAGCAAAGATACAAAACCAGATACTGGTGACAGACCAGAAATTTTCCTAAAGACACTGCCTTTCCTTAGGCACTGCCTTCACATTGAAAGACTAGCAGGAAGCTGGGACAATGCATGGGGGTTGCCACCTCCTAAACTGCTGGGCTATCTACCTCCACTTCAGTCCCAAAGTAGGATTGAGCCATGCTGCCTTCCCTGGGACAATAGAGTAGCGGATCAGAGGATGCTTTTGCTCTCCTCACCAAGTTCAAATTGTTCTAAAGAGTGGAAAAGTAACAGTCTCAACTAAGCTTTTGTCTTTCTCTGTTATGGGCTTCTTTGCCACAAAAAGGGACAAAACTGCCCTCTTGCTCCTGAAGTTGCTTCACTTCTGAAGAATGGCAGCTGCTCTTTTCCTCCTCATCTTTCCCTTGCAGCCATCCAAACTTTTTTCCTATGTTAAAGGAAACCCTGAATTATGCACTTGGTGGTAGCTTCAGAGCAATTAAACTAAGCCATGTGGCAAGTTGCCCAGTGTCACTACCAAAGCTCAGGATGTTTTAGCATCATTTGTTGAGGAGCTTTTACATGATACTTACTTAAACCACAAAAAGAGAGCAAATTAGGCTGTTGCCATGACAACTAGGGAATCTACTCAAAATTCAGGAGATGCTGGGGAGGGGGGGAGAGCCCTTCACTGGAGGTCTCTGCATCATGAATATGGCTCTTGGTTATCAAATTCCTTTCAAGTTAATTCCTAGCATCAAAGCCTCCCCGACAAAGGCTTTAATAATTGGGAGCAAAGCTTGGCTAAAGAGGGAACAAGCCAGCCCTCCCAGCACTAATGTCAATTTCATTCTGCTGAGAGGTGCTCAGCTGTGAGGTCCACGGAGCAATCACAGAGGTGGCAGCACTTCTACAGGAACACATATGAGGCAGGGTGGAGGAAGGGACAGCGGCTTCACTGCAGACAGGCCTGGAGAGAGAGAGAGACAGACCCTGAATCTGCGGTGCAGTAAAGGGGAGTGACAACTTCCACAGGGGAGAGGGGGAGGGAGAGTAGGAAGAAGGGTCCTCAGCACCTCTGGTGGAAACCCTCTGGAAGTGGAAACAAGCTGAGCGAAGTCTTTTGCTAACCCCAAGGAATGAATTAAAGCAAATAAGAGAAAAAAATTGCAGGATCAATGGTGTCAGAAGAAGCTGACAAACTAAACAAATGGAAGACAGGCTACTAGACCACAGTTCTTTTGAAAGAATTAAATCCTTGGTAGGATTTATGAATATTTTCCATCAAAGCTGGCTGGCTCTCTTTTTAATTTTTCTTTTCTTTTAGTTGAATATTATATATTCACATATATATTTAAATATATTTATATATATTTAGTTGAATATATATGAGTTTTTTCTGTTGCAAGCTTTCTAAAAAAAAATCACAGTTTTAACTGGAAATTTTCAGTGTGGCCTTCTGGTTCTCAACTGCAATAGCTGAGATATTCTTGGCTGAAAACAAAGTACATTACTTTGGAAAAATTATAGAAAGTTTTGTAGTTTTCATAGGAGCTCTCTCCTTCCTCATAATTATTTTTATCAGATACTTTATTGCCAGTGGAAGTTTTGGTGTTCTCCTTTGAAATGATGCCTTACTGGGCATAAGCCCCTTTTGGAGGGTAACAGCAGTAAGTGGGAACAGATCTAAAATTAGGGAAAATTAAGCACGTGGACAAATTAAGTTAAATTGCAAAAGTTTCTCTTCCTCCCTTTTCATCTCCAAATGAAGAACTGTGTTTAGCATGAAAATCAGAAGCAATTGAGAAATTTAAGAATAGATAAATGATTGTATTGTAGTGAGCATTACAGCCCAAGCAGGATACTTGCCAAGCAAAAGCACACATACTACAGAGATCCAAAAGTTCAAGAAATTATGAAAAAACCCCTGTTAATTAAAACTATGCATTTTCAAGATACAAGTGTTCCCATACCTGATGTTCAGTTCATCTTTTGAGCCCCAAAATTGATTGTCAGTCTGCCTTGCTTGGGATGTTGTGGCATTATTTCAAACCTTGAATCAGTGTTGATCTGGTGGGGTCTTCGCAGTGCCTGGGTATCACATACACAAGTTGCTAAGAGTGTCCAACACCTAATTGATTATAACTGAACGGAAAACAAGGCTTTAATTCATTATCTACTTGCAAATGAGACTGGCTGTTCCTTTTCGGGCTCCCTCCCTGCCATTTTGCCAAAGCCTTGCACAAAACATTTGTTAGGTGATCCCACAGTAGCAGCAGGGGTAGGCTGGGCTGCACACAAGCCATGCAGGCCTGTTTTGGACCCACAATACATGGCAGAGACAAGAGGCTGAAATGAGCTTCTTTCTTAATATTGTGACAGCTACTTTAACAGATGTCAGTTTGGCAAATGTGTTCGTGAGATGGCAGGAGCAGAGGCATTCAAGGGGCAGGTTCAGCAGAAATAAATCTGAGGAACCTGAGGAACCGAGAACAGGGCGATGGAAAGAATAGAGCAATGCAGAGCAGAAGAGGAATGGCTCCTTAGAAGTGTCTGGGATGCTATTTTCTGAAGTGGGACAAGTTGAATTTTTTTTATCTAGTCAGATTGAGGCTTTATTCTGGGGCTTCAATGCTATTGCATATGTGTATGGTGGTCTCTATAAAAAGCATATTACCATCCCACTGAAAACATCTTTTATTATCCTAAACATGTTCTTAATTAAAATAATTCTTCATTCTTCAGCAATAGTGACTTATTTAAATAAACTTTTCAAGAACTTCTAGGTACCATCTCTTAATCTAGGGAAAGAAAAGCAAACAATTTTTCTGCTGGCATTCTTTATTTACTTCAGTAAGTAAAGGTGAGGAGCAGCTGAGGGAGCTGGGGTTGCTTTGTCTGGAGGAAAGGAGGCTCAAGGGACACCTTATCACTCTCCACAAGTACCTGAAAGGAGGTTGCAGCCAGGTGGGGGCTGTCACTTCTCACAAGTGACAAGCAATAGGACAAAAGGAAACTAGCTCAAGTTGCATGCACTAGAGGAGGTTTAGATTGGATGTTAGGAAAAAAAATAAATCCTCACTGAAAGGGTTGTCAAGCATTGGAACATGCTGCCCAAGGAAGTGATTGAGTCACCATCCCTGGAGGTGTATAAAGTACAGGTGTATGTGGCTCTTAGGGACACCATTGGGTGGTAGACTTGGCAGTGTTAGGCTAATGGTTGGAATTGATCCTAGAGGCCTTTTCCAACCCAAATGATCCTATGATTCCATGATTCACTAAAATTTTTCTTTAATTAGCTCATTTGTTGCAATGATTTCTTGCTATTTCAAAGACAATAGCAATGAGGCCTTTAGAAGCCATGTTTTATCCCACTCTGCTATTCTTACACAAGAAAGCACAAATAAAATTTCTTTCCATGAGGCTCTATGAGTGCAAATCTATTTAATAGCTTTAATCAGCTTTAAAAATACATCACATTTTCACCAGGTCCTGTGCCATGTTTTTCAAAGCACCTTTTCTAGGGTGTTTTCCAAAGCAAAAATAGTGTTCCTGGGTTTTCTCCCCCCAAAGGCCAGAAAAGAGAGAGACCTGCCCTAACTCCATGTCAGCATAGGCAATATCCCAAAGGTTATAGCACCCATTTAGGATGCAGGAAACAAAGGGCCCAAACCTGAACAAAGCCAAGAGAAGACTCACCTCTGCACAGAAAAGTAACTGCACCAAGATTTTGTCAGCTATGCAGAGGACAGACTGTCGTTACACCTCCTACAGAAATTATTCTACTGTCTGGAGACTCTGCAACCTGGACCAATGACTGAATGGATCAATGACCAATGGCCAAGACACTCATCAGAAAGTGACACTCATTTCAGTGGCTTGAAGCTCACAGAGCACAGGTTTGACTTCTTTCTCCCACATTCCTGCTGCATCTAAGCTTATTTTCAGCCAAACAACAAATCCTCCACTGGACATACTTAATTGGAGATGGCAACTTCTACTTTTCTATTCTTTACTTTCTTGGATTAAAAAAAAAAAAAAATCACATTTTAGAGTTTCTAGCCCTTTTGACAATTAAGGAAAACATCATGTACAAGATCTGAGGTTAAATATCACGTTCAGTAGGGACAACTGAGCTGAACTCATCTTTGGCTTCCTGTTAGCCAAGGGGCCCTGCTCAGTCACACAGCATACCTAACACAACACAGGGAAGCTCTGGGCAATGGTCAAAGCTCTTTTCTTACCTCACTTGCTCCCACTGGAGAAGAAGAGTTCTGGCACTGCCACAGGATTCACACTAGGATGAAACTCCTGTAAAATTACAGCAGAATCATGATCCTCACCTTTGGCAGACAGACATCTGAAGAGGGCCAGTAGGAATGACCTATTGCAAGGGAGTAGCTCAAGAGAACCAAGGGCTGATTTGCTGCAGATAATGATGTTTTACTAATAATGTTTGCTGACTGGTTTGCTACAGATAATCTGCTTCTTCAGATGCCTCCATGCTCTCACATCCTTCTCCACCTCCTCCCTTCCCTGGTTGCCAGGCAACTACAAAAAGGACCAGAGAACACACTGGAGGAAACCACCTTGTGGGACACTGCATGGGTTTGCGTTTTCTTTCCTAGAAAATGCTGCAGGGCAAAGTGGCCTTGGCTTTGGAGGCAACATCTCACGGTGAAACCTTCCTTTGTGTGAACAGTTATGAACTTGCATGGGGCAAGAGATGAAAATCCATGATTTCCAGAACAAATGCCTTCATGGACTCGAAGCTTGCTTCTGAGATTTTTCTGTGGCTCAACTGCTCCCCATCAGTCCCATAGATCAATAGTTTAAGGAGTTCAGGCACAGAAGTTGCCAGCCTGTGCAGCAGGAGATTTCCCAATAACAGACACCCCATTCAGCTGAGAATTATTGCTGTTGCTGGCCAGAGCCATGTGTTTACAGCACTTACTTAACAGCGTGCCCCATAGGGTTAATGCAGGACAAACACAACATTTTTTGACGAGAAATGTGCTTGCTCATAAAAGCTCAGAGACTTTTAGAAGAGGACTAAGTGAGATCAGCCCTTAGAAAGTGAAATGGAAAGCCCTGTACTGGTATCCATGAAATCCCTTGGCCAGCTTGGTGTGAGAGAGGCTGTCTCATTCTCCCAAGTTTATCTGCTTTCCTTATAATTGAGGGATAAATCTCAAGTCTATGAATAACCACCCCTGGGGATCTGATGGTTGGAACCATTAGTATTTCAAAATGTAATTTTGTTTAAAAAATGGTGGCATGAACTAACCAGAGGTATAAAGTCAGATAAAAAAATACCTGGAAGATTAGACACACACACCTATGACTTCACTTTCAAAACAGCTTAATTTGCACAGTCTTATCCTGTATGACTGAATCCAGCAAGAAAGAAAAGAGAAGAAACTTTCCATTTCACCAGCTCCAATATCACTTTTCATTTTCATTTACTGAATTCTCGAGGCCTTTCAGTATTTCAGGCATATTTTTGAGACTTATTAAGACACCCGAAAATCTAGTTTATACCCCACCTCCATATGTCATGCCAGAAAAGCCATCTTTTTAAGCAGAGTTTTCCATTTCTATTTTCTTTTGTGCTCCGTAAACTGATAAACACTGTACCCTGAGGCCATTCAACATAACAGCATTCCCTACAGACTCCACAGTCTCAGTTCACATAGCCACTTTACCACATATCCCAAATATCTCAGGAATTTCCACAGTTTCCCCCAGAACTCTTCTTCCCTCCCAGCCCTTTTGAGTAGCCACCTGCTATTTCTGTATAACACACAAGCATTAATTACTACTACTCTAGATGGCAGTCCCTGAACAGCCTTACATATTGCTCTCAGTGGAGAGGAGAAGTGCTCTTCCTCCCCCACCTACACCTCAACCAAGGTTGAGTTTTATTAGCAATGAAATAATTTCACAACTGCAAAGGTCCTATTCTGAGTCCTGTTGTTCTTTGAGATTTTCTTAAACAACTGCATCCAGCCTTCAAGATTAACCCTTGCATCAGTCACAAGAAGCAGGTTTCTCCTTCAGTCCTCTAGCAGTTCAATACAGACAGTAAATTTTTTCCTGATTGTTTTTTTGCTTTTTCTTGTCATATCCAAGGTCAAATTTTGGCTTACTGTCTTTTCTGCTGCGGTTTGAAATACAAAGCAGCGTTCTATGACAAAATCTCAAAAGCTCATTTGTAGTTTTTGGAGTAGAAAATTGCTGTTTAGAGTGACTAAGGAGAGGAAACTAGGATTTAGGAATAATTTTATTTTTGCTGAGTTGTCCTTTTTATCCTTTTAAAAATCTTTCAAATTTAGTAGGAAAAAAACCAGCTATTCTAATGAGGTGTGAATTTCACCTTTTTAATCTCAAGGTCCCTGCTATTATTCTGGGAAGAGTAGGGATGGGATTCTGACTATTGGCAAGCAAACCTTGCTGTTTTTTAAAATGGTCTATCCCTTTGCTGGCCATAGAGAGAAATATCTTGAATAAGAAAAAAGGGTTTGAAAGGATTTCCTGAAAAGAACGGGATAAGCAGGATTGCCTGGACACGTTTTTCTGCATGATACAAAAACCCCAGCTATGTACTGCTGTGCAGCAGCCTCCGCCCCGGTGGCCCAGCCGGGCTCTGGAATGGGGCAGATTTCACATTGTCCCAAACCCCAGGGTGGTGCAATGGGCAGGCTGAGGCAAGAGGAATGAGGACGGGGAATACAAGGGGACAGGGGAGGGAATTGTGAAGGGAGGGGATGGTGAACAAGTAGAGTGGCAGGCAGGTGATGTGGAAGGAATCTGGTGTAGCCATGCAGATTCCTCTTCTTTGAAGTGGTTAAAGACTTGTTCAGTGTGGAAGAAAGGTGAGGGAATAAATTCTTCCACAAGTGCAGACATCCTAAGGGAGCATTTCAAATAGCAGTCTGCAGTGGGCAAGAAACAACTGCATTTAATACAGCTCACTAAACAGGGGTATGGGAATCAAATACTCTAAAGGCTTCAAAATTAAACACAGAAATCGTTAACAGGAAAGTAATGTTAAAATTTAGAATTACTTGCTGACTGATAATGAGAGTAAAAATACGAACACATTTCTTAATGCTGGTGGTTAAATGCCTTCCTCTGAGCATGTTAAAGGAGAAGGAGACACTGGTAGCAGGCTGGAAGGAATTTGAAAGAGCTGGGTGTATGCTACAGCAGCAGACAGAATGGCTAGGACCAAACAGCACAGCAGAACAGTGCAGATATTGACCACTATTCCCTCTCAGTACCTTTGGTGCCTCCTGTAGGGTATCATAAAAAGTATGACTTCACAGTTATTTGGGAAATAACCTGTTATTCATTAAAGATCATTTTTCTGGGATTGGCTAAATCACTCTTCCCTAACATTTCTTAGGCTACATCTTTGAACACTCAGCACCATGCGAAGGTGCCTTCAGGTTTGTGTCTCATTCCAGCTGAGTTATTGCGTGAGGAGCAGGGCCAGTCCCCTTGGACAGAAGGGCACACTGGTGCCATTCAGATTCTGGTGGTGCTGGTTCTGGTGCTCCTGGTTCTGGTGTTCCTGGTTCTGGTGCTGCTGCAGCCCCAGCTCTGTGTTTGCAGCACAGTGCTCTGTGCCATGCAAGTACACTTCCACGTTCTCATAAGGCAGCAGCTCTGGCTTTAGGGACTGTGGTGCAAATTAATATTGTCTACAGCCTTGGTAGAAAAAATTAGCTCTATGGGGTGTCTGTAAAGCCTGTGAGTGAGGGGTAATGATAACTCATTGGTTATCATTATTATTATTATTATTATTGGTTATCATTATCATTATTATTATTATTATTTCACTGGTTTTCACGGGTGCCGTCCTGCAAATACACTTAAGCAGAATCACACAGTAATCCTGGCTCCTGAACAGGAGAAGACTTTCATATCTACAGCTCAGACTTGGCACAGATCTCTACCATGGGATCTTCCCTATTTCTTAATTGTATCTACTTCTGCTGCTGCTTAAATGCCTTCCTGCCTATATGACACAATGACAAAAAGTTGAATGCCTTCTCATTTTCATGGGTTTTAAATTTATATCTTAGATATACTTCTCTCTCCAGTTCTTTATGCATTTAGATTGAATGTATCTGGACAGACTCAACATTTCTGTACCTTCCAGACCCAGGACACTTTCCCAGATGCCTTTAGACATTTCAGTCAAAGCTGTTTTCCACATAAGCTTCTTTTCTCTTCTCCAGTCAGTAGATTCTAAGGAACCCCCCAGAGAAGGAAAGACAACACCGAGAACCCCAAATGTTGTAGCTGTAGCACCTGAGCTTGCTTTGTGTATGTTGCTGGGGAATTGCTGCCCATTCTGTAAGTCAATGTTGGACTTGGAACAGAAGTTCAGAAACACCTTGCAATATCCTCCCAGTGCAACTACATGCTAAACACTATCAGTAAAACAGAGAGATTTATATTTTCAGAAAAGAGCTGCACCAATTTATTTGTGCTGAGACTTCTTCTCCATAGGGCCTGTTTACTCAAATAAGGCAATGTGTGAAATTCAACAGCCACAGAACCTCAGAGAAGTCTTCTGTCTGCTCTTATTAAAGAGAGAAGGAAAACCCAAGGATCCTTTACAGTAGCAACAGCTAAAAAGATCAACAGGAACCACTGTGGGTGGATGAAGCCTCTACATTTTAAGGACTTCTGACATATCTTTAAGTCCTCCAGGCTTTCAAACCATTGCAATACAAGGCAGATCACTGTGGTCACTAAACAGAGATTATGTACTGCAGATCTCTGATTCTAATATGTACATCACAAGTAAAAAATAAAGAAAAAGTAAAATCTTGAGAATGTCAGTTAGGAAAAATTCAATCTTACCTCTGCGAAAGGGAGAGATTCATATGAAAATAGAACTACCACACTTTTCCATATGCCTTCCATGTTTTGTGAGTTGAGGGTTGATTTGTTTGCAGTATTTAAAGCTCCTTTTTAATGAGTTGTGTGAAATCTGGCAGACACATAACCTCTTTGAACTACAAAGCATTTCCTGAATTAATGAAGGAAGAAAGAAAGCCAAGAATTAATTTATTACAGCACATTAATTACTGCACGAAATAAAAGTTCAAATAATCAGCAGAAACCACAAGGGTGAGGTAAAGGTGAGAGAGAAGATAAAATATGTACATTCTGCTTTGGTGATGGCTGAAATGGGCCCCATTGCTACCAAACAAAAATATAAGGAATGCAGCTGGAGTTTGTTGTTGCATCAGAAAGGAATTAGATTGAGATGACTTCTAGAAGTCTTTTGGTAAAAAACTGTTCCAACCTTACACAAAGGGAATCAAAAATAAAGACAAGATCAACCATGGCTGGCAAGAGTGGTACAGAACTGCACAACTGGTTCTGAGACAGGTATGTCACATGTGAAAAGTGCAGCTGCAGACTTGGAGGAAATTTTGCCATCCAGGGGGTGATTAAATAATTAAAAAACCCAAAAAACAAAACAAAACAAAGCCTATGAAATATTTTCCCCTGAAGCAAGTCTCTCAAAGGGTATGTTGTAAAACTCTGTGCACATGCATGGGCAGGAGGTGTGTGTGCTTAAATACTGAAGGTACCTGACAGAGGGAAGTGGTGAAAATGCCATTTTTACAGGATGAAAAGTGAACACAAGCATTTGTTTGCCTGTGCATGCACAGGTGGAGTTGAGGTTCTTCTCTTGCAGTGGAATACCTCCTAGGGGCAAAGCAGCGGGGAACAGCATCCTGCACATCCAAGCATCCCAAAGCGAACCCAAAGATCTCCACTCAGACAAGAGATAATGACAATCTTGCCCACGGCCCAACATCTTCCGTCTGGCATTCCTTGCCTGTTGTCACAGCTCTGAGACCAGAGGACATTGCATGGTCTGTACCTCATACATGATGTACTATACACAGTGGCACTGACAGGCATTTCTGGCTGTGCCCTGTCCTGGCTGATGTCCAAGAAGAACTCACTCAGTGCTATTTCTCACATTTTCATTTAAGGGTTTACAGGCCATAATACTGAGTTTGGGCTATGAAATTGCTGACTATATACTTGCAGTAGTAGATAGCAATGAAGAATTTTGCAGAATCTGCAGCTGGAATAGTGATTGCCTTCTTCAGTTTCCTGTAAAATGGTCTGCAAATCTTTTCACTGGAAGCACCAGTGAAGAATACCTGTGTTCTTTCTTGCATTTCTGTGGATCTAGGTTTCCTCAAAAGAAATACGGTTTTACATTAAGAAATGCAGGTGATAAAGATTCATCATTTAGATGTGAACCCACAGAACCTAAAGCAGAGCTACAGGAGGAAGCTCAGATGTCCTGCAATGCTCCTAACATTGCCCTCGTGTCAACAGTCAGCATTAGATAGTCACATTGTGCAGAATGTCTTTGGTACTTGTTTCTGGATATCCCACAAGACCGCGTGGATACAAATCTTGCTCTGAGAAAAAAAGGATGACATGAGACTGTTAACTGAAAAGGGAAGGAAATCAACTAAATGCAAGACTGAGATACTCAGAGAGTAAAAACAGGGCATACTGAGAGCAGGTTTGCTCTGAAGGGGACCACATCTTCAGTCCTCCTGCTTGGCCAGTGCAGGACACCTCAAAGATCACACAGAGCAATCCTGAGCTGCAGCGGCAGCCTAAAGAACCCCAGCATCCTCGGCAGTGCTCGCCCAAGCGTGTGTGTGAGGACAGCATTTCCTGGAATTGGAGTGCTGCTCCCTTCCCTCACAGCTCTCCTTCTCCAAGCGCTGCAGGTTGTTTTGTGAACAGCCTCATTCACTGCAGGCTGCACTTGCCTAAGGCTGGAAACTCATCTCCCCGCTTCTCCCTCCTCCCAGCCTGCCGCTAGTTTTGATGGGATATTTTTCTCCCCATATTAGCCTGTTCTCTGCTTCCCTCTCTTCCCGAGCTGAGCCTGTTTCCTCCTTCTAATTATTCAGGCAGGAGAGCAGATGGCAGGGGGAGTGGATCTCTCACTCGCTCATACAGACATGAGGCTTTGTCACACAAAGAGGGAACAACTCCAACTTCAGAAGAAAGCAAGATATTCCAGAGCCTGGTTCCTAGCAGTCCCCTGTTCACTGTTTTTCTTTCAAGCATGATATATTTTGGGAAACACCATTCAGTTCTCAGTGTGTATTTATGTAAGTTACATCACATCATGCCTTTTCCTTCTCTCATTTTAAAATTTTAATTTAGCTGAGAAAACAATTCACAGTGCAACATTTCTCAAATTCTCATTTCTCACAGATTTTTTTTTATCTCAAGAAGTAGCTGCAGTTCAGTAGTCACAAACACTTGGGATCCCTGTTTTCAAGTCTGCAGTGGAAGCATCGGTCGCCCTGTGCAGATGGTCCATAATCAGGAACAGGTCAGTTGTGATGGGGTAGGTGGGGCACGGGCAGGATCTCTCTGACCTGAGGGCAGGACATTTGTATATCCAGCTTGCCTGCAAACTGTGCTGGGATACCCACCAGCCATCCATGTGCCTGGTTCCATGACGAGGGCATTGCTGGGAGTGTTCCCAACAGGCAGACTGTACAAGCCATGCTGGTTTGTAGTCCAGCAGTATTTACTGTCACAGAATTAGGCCACTCCATGCCAGTTGGTCTCAGGGAAATTACTGGACATGCACAATTTATTAAACTGGATGTAACTGTGCCTCAAATACCTACACAGCTGTCTCAGGTGTGCTGACCTTTTTATCAGCGTGCCAAATTGTTGCCACTGGAATGCAGCTGCAACTATCATTGACAAAGCTTCTGTTGCAGTTACCACCGTGACCAAAATAAAATGCTGATGAGAATACACACATACTTTCCCAGCTCTTGCAGTCTGACCAGCTCTAGCTGACAAAACACCACTAGGACCTAACAGCAAAGCAATCGTTGTTGCCTCATGGATAAAGAACAGCAATGCTTTACATGAAGTCTTTCAACCAAAATTTTGCCTGGGAGGGTCTGTAGCAATAACAAAGTACAGCCACCTTTTGATTTATAGTGACATTCCATGGGTACCCCAAGAACGGGACAGAGAAGCCATTGGTAAAGGCCAGTGGGATCTGGGCTTTTTTAACTGAAACAACAATGCTGTCTTTTACTGCGATACAAGTACTGCCAGACTTGCAGAGTTTTTGCTGTTTTTCAGAAAGCCTGAACTGAAATGACCTTGCAGAAAACTATATGCAACTGAAAACAGTTACTCAGAAAGAATGGAGAAATTAACCAAGTTCAGATTTTAATCTGTAGTTTCAAAAGCTTCTCTCATGCTCTAAATTAAGGTAACTACTGAGTTTTAAATCAATGGAGCTGCAGTGGGAGAAAGCTGGTGAGAGAGGACCTGCCTGATGTTTATCACACTAAAGCAAAAACTCTATTTTATATCAGGGGGATGAGCAGCAGGAGCCAGTGAGCTTCCATTCAGCAAATTTACGAGTTTATCAAGAGAAGTATCAAAGAAAAAAAGCCACCAAAGAGGAAGGAGAGGAAAAAGCCTTCATGTGACAAAGCACTATAAGGTATTATCTTCAGACATCAGAAAAAATGTAATTAAATCTCTTACTAATGCAAATGCCATCTTGCTTCCATTTGTCATCAATGATGCTAGACTGTCAAGGTAACACAGACAAAGGAAACTTCAGGCATGTGCTTTCATTATACATCTCACAGACAAAAGCTTTGGCAGTTTGATGACAAATAGGAAGAATTAGAACATTCTCTGGTTTCATTGTATGTAATACACAGTGCATGTGCCTCTCGCCTAGGATGGCTTCTTCATCACTACAAAACAGACTATTGTGGCAATAATTGTAGCATACCTCAAACTGGACAGGATCCATAAATGCACCTACTAATCAACTTCTCTTTAACTGGTGCCTGCCATGTGGCTTTTGTCATGAAGCCAGTCAATAAATTTCCTTGTCACACAAGAAAGCAGATAAAGGACACTCAGAGAGGAAGGGTAAGCAAGGCAAACTGAATAATCCTTCACAATACAGGGAAGCACGGGCTCAGCCATGTTCTTATATATCATATGATGGTCAAACAATCAATCAATGAGGAGTTCAATCTCCTGAGCCCAAAGCTGCATGATTTCTTTCTTACCTGCTTTAAACTCATGCCCTTCTAGCTCAGTTTAAGTTGAGATTTGGCCAAACACCTCAGAATGTAACTGTTTTGTTGAACTGGGAATTTAGCCATGGGATAATGAAAAGAAGTTTTTTTTGTGTAGGATTGTTGTAAACATAAAGCCTGGCCTCATGTAAGGCTATTTACTTAAACAAAAACATGGAAGACTATCAACAGCTTTCAGAGTCAACCAGGAGGCTCCTCTGAGCAGTTTATGTTTATGTTTACAGAGCAGGGTCTTGGAAAACCATTATGAAACACTTGTCAAAGGGTTATTCAAGCAGTCAAGCCCAGTCACATTAGTATCCAAAACAAAGCTTTCAAGTCATATCAGCATTTGCTATTTGTAAAACCAGAAGGCAACCCCATGCCACCCCCTCCTTATACTTTTATAACTTGGATTTCCTCCTCCTCCACTCCCAGCTGTTGTTGATTCACTGTCAGAGTTTTTCTTCCAATTTGCTGTAATTGCTTTATGTTGAGGTTCTATTGATCTGTTGAGGATGTGCAAGTGGGGGAATTTCTTGACAGCTCTGAGGCTCCAGGTTTCTGCCTGCTGGCAAGCAGGCATGGACAAGTCAGGTGTACAGAGGTGAGGGGCCAAATTTCAATTTAATTTTACTGAACACCATCTTTCCTGTGCCAGCAATACCACCACCACCCTTTACCCAGCACGAAAAAAGAATTTGAAATGACCACATGAAATTGTCCCAGCTCCTGCCTCTCCCAGGCACTAAGATGAACAGAAAAAAACCAAAGCAAAGCAGAGTCTAACAGAAGAAAGGGCAGGCTAAACACAGATATTACCCACAGCAACACAGATGTTTGATCCTGTGAATGACTAAATCCAGATCTTGCAGCCCAACCTGCTGGTTAGTCTCCTTTTCCAAGCAGTTTTTGAAGTACTGTAGTTGTCTTCCTGAGGAACTGTGCTGCCATCCCACCCACCTCTCACAATGAACATTTTCTCTTCCTTAGGTGTTGTGCACTCTCCTCGGGTAGCACAGCCCTGAGCACAGCCACGGTGACTTTCACTCACTGTGTCCTTGATAGCTTGAAGGCTACCAAATGTTTATCCTGGCTCATGGCAATGGCTAGGAATCTTGAGAAGTCTCATTAGTGGTTGATGAAATAGATATTCTGTTTGTCGTGAATCATCTGACATCGCTCGTCCAACCAGCCTCCTGCCTGATGTCAAATGCTAAGGTTTCCCCAGCCAAGCTTCCAGGCATGAAGGTACCAGCACTTCAAATCTTACTATTCCTCAAGTCTTTGGACTGACTTTGTTGTGTGGATGCAGCCCAAGCTGGGCCTAGCAGAACACACCAAGCACTTGCTTCTCTTTGTATCACACAAAGCTCTTTCATTAACAGTTCCTGCCATGTAATGTCGTTTTGCCATTCAGGGTAAGAATTGTTTGAGAAAACAGATTAGTCCTTTGATTTGCAGTGCTCCCAGCACAAAAGAAGAGGGATTTGATAAAATTGAAGGTCTGTGATGGTTCAAAAAAGCAATTTGATGTGCACCTAGGCTTTTACTAGACATTTATTCTCTAGACATGTAAGCTGCATTGCAGCCAGTATAAGAAAAAAAGGAAAAGATGAGTGGATGCAATAAGGCAATTGCAAATGGGGTGTGCAAACACAGAAAACACTCTCATATTCTAGCTTGAAATATTTTTATAAGCAGAAATAATGAGGAATGACTGAGTTAACACAAAGGAAACACTAAGCCAGTTTGACTAGATTACAGAGTCGGTCCTGTTAGAGAGCAATGTTGATGCTGAGCAGTGTACTTACATCACATGGGATATTTCTCCCCCTCCTCATGACACCAGGATTTGTTGTAACACCCAATAAATTTGATTTTTCCTACTGTGACTTTAAGGCTGGAGACTTTGTATTGTTCTGACAGCACAGGGTCACAGGAATTGTTTGGACTTGCCCCACTGTAAGCTTATTTTGGGATGTTCTAGCAACAAGGAAACCAACTGTCACTTAGCTTTGGCTTTTTTTCACTTTAGAGTAGTAACAAAGAGTTTTTTGTATGTGTTGTGCTGTTTGCACCCTTTCCCACTTCTGTGCTATCAGTGACCTGCTCCCCTAACCCTGCACACACAAGGCTTCCTCTGCAGGACTTGTCACTCAGGCCAGAGGCACTGCACTGTCACTCACCACCCTGTCCTGCAGCATGTGAATAATTAGACACAAAGCAGGGAAAGCAAAGAGCCTTCTTGGTGTACAGACATTCTCACACATGATTGCAGAGCTCCAGAGGGTTCCTCCTTGCTCCAACCAGGAACACAGCTCTGTTGCCCTTGCCCCTCCTGCAAGCAGGCACGGCAGCCGCACTTTGCTGCCTGCAACACTCAATACTCAGTACATTTTATACTGCCAACATACTGGCTGAGCAGCTCAATCCTCTGGCTGCCTAATTCACCTCCTTTAATCCAAACACTCCAATGCTCACTTTATTTAGTACAGACCCCTCTAAGTATCTCCTGGCCTGCAAGCCATTTTCAGGTAGCAACACAGCTGAAATACAGTGCTGGTAGAACTTGTGCTGTTGTCTTGCTTTGACACCAAAAGGCTTTTGCAACCCAAATCTGACTGTTCCAGCACCAAGACTACAAGGCAAGACATATGACTCTACTTGAACAAGCAAGAACAAGCCAAATAGCTGTGCACATGGCTGCCTGTGACCAACCAGTTCTGGGTTTCTGCTAAACCCAGATCACGACTCCCTTGTGAAAATTCACTGGCAGTGCAGGATGGTCCTTAGTTTTTCCTGCACCCAGTCACCAGAAAACAACAGCAAATGAACATTGCATGGCTACTGTGGAAGTGTGGGTTCCTGTTGTTCAGGTAAGAGAAGTTTTAGAGACAAAATTAAAATGAAGCATGAAAATAGAATGATTAAAAATAAACCAAACAGGAGCTCAAGACTAAGGAAGAAATAGTTGTTAACACCATGCACCTCTAGCTGAGAGGCAGAAATACCCACTATAAACAGCACAGTCGACCTGGAGAAAGCCAGAGCACTCTGGAAGCTTATCACACCCTTCTCCCCTAACACACAACTTTCTGTATAACATTTTAAAACTGTATTAATGAGGTTTTCTTGTACTATTCTGGATTATGAATGTATAGTATTATAGCAAAGCCAACAGGTAAGCTCAGACAACAGAACAATTGCCATTGCATTCTTGTCTGCAATATTTCTGGTGTGGAGAGTGGAGACAGTGGCCAGGTTTGTTCCCATGACAGAAGGCTGCAGCACAATGACCAGCTCAGGATACAAGGGTCAGATTTTCACCTTTGTATTCTTTTCCTTTCCTGATGTCTTCCACAACTCACTTGGACATACACCACAGGATTTGGCAGTTTTCAATCTCATTCCAGGAAGAGATGGCTGTCCTTATCTGTAAACGTCAGATTATATTCAGTGTGTTGTTGGTATCCTAGCTCTGGGGCTTCTGTGAACTTCTAAAATCACATCTCACCCCTGAAAAAAGAATGGCAACCTCTGAAATTATCTAACAACTTCTCCTGCTCTGATATAATTAGCTCCAAAGGAGGGGCAATTCTGCAGCAACTCAGTTAGAAATGAAATTGTGAAAACAGTTAACCTGGAATTTAATCCACAGTGAATCTCTAATTGTCTCATTATAATTATCATTACAGCACATTAAAAAAAAATCTTCTTGTTCCCCCAATCCACTTCATAGAGCATAAACCTGAAAACACCACCTATAACAGAAAAATCATGGAATCATAGAATAGTTTGGGCTGGAAGGAAGATTTAAAGGCTTTCTACTTCTTCCTGGCAACAGTCTTAATCTTGATCCTAAATGGTTTCTGAATTTTCACATGCAATATGTCAAAACATTAGGAACTTGGGGATTTTTAACAACTGAAATTTAGGTTGAAGCCTTGATAGAAAAAACAGTCTTGCATTAAAAGTACAGAAAATTCTCGGAAAAGTTTGAAAGTACAATTTTTCAATCTTGTATATAGGAAGACATAAAGTGACAACCCTTTAATTTTCCTTTGTCAGAATGAAAGATGCAATTTCTGATCAAAAGAATTCAGCATCTCTAATTTGAAGACATTCAGAAAGTGTTTTCTCTCAGTTCATTTCTGCCTCTGTGGACCAAGGGAGAGGCTAATTTTTAAATGCTTAAGCTTTCCAGGGATGGAAGCTATTTCTGGACCAGCTCTATTGAATATGTTATGTGCCACTTGATCTTTGTGCCAAAAAAAGCTTTCAAATCACCTTTCAGACACACAGAAAAAGCCAGCCTAATTCTGCTCTTTGGTCATGGAGTTTAACATCACACAGAGCTGCCACCAAACTGAGAGGGTTTACATCAGAAATGACAGATGGCAAGATGGTTGCCACCTCTATCAACCCTGTCCTGTCACTGGTTCTTGAGTCTGAATGCGCCTGACACAAGGACAGCCCTGGTTTATAGCTGCTTAAGCTGAAAGGATGTATTTTTCATGTCAACAGAGTGGAACAGTTGGTAATTTTTCCAGAGGAGAAATTGCAGCAGGCTGCCAGGCAGCCATCAATTCTGACACACTATTCAGAGAGTTCCCGTTGCTGCACACCAAATGTCTGATCCACAGCTCAGGAAAGAGCTGGAAGGTGAACGAGCAGCTGACATGCATAGAACAAGCTGGCATTCCCACAGCATGGCTATTTTTCTAACAGTCCTTTAAAGATCATAAAATATGCCTAGCCATTAGCTGAAAATGCTGAGGTTCAGCCAGGATTTAGTCTCACACGTACACTGATGTGAGGTAAGCATTCATGTACGCACATTGAACAACAAATGCTATGGATACTTCAATTAGTTTGAAACATTTAACACATTTAGGTTTGGAGATTGAAGGGCAATCTCATAAAAAAAGGAGCACAGTAATTTTCTGCCTTTTTTCCCCTTTGCAAGTGGGGAAACAGTGAAGGAGCTTTCTCATAAGAGGGCAAAAGTGTGCAAGGGGACATATAGAAGTCTATAGGTTTGGATAGGGATTACTAAATGTTAAATCAAAGCCACAGCATCATGTCTGAAGTGAAGGCTTATTTCAACCCTGTTGATGAAGTGCTCTGGGACACTCTAACTCTTGGTGAGTAGGTTGCAGCTAAAGGAGAAGGCAGCCTGCCTAAACAGCAATTGCCTCTTCCCTGATCATTCTGATCACTCATGAAGGCAGCACTGCTCTTAACAGGTCACTGTTTTTCTCCCTCTCTCAGGGAGAAAAAACATCCCTCAGGGAGCAATGTCTTGGCTTTTTTGTTGTTTGGGCATGTGTACAGATAACTCTTCTGTTCCTACCCTCAGAAAGTCACCACGAGGCTGATCCCTACTGTTCTGAGCCATCTGGATATATCAGCTCCAAAGCACTGCAACAGAAAAGCAGTCCATAATGTACTGAAGAAAATATTCAGTGTTAGCTGGGCAACAGAGATGGGGTGGATTAAGTACTCCTCAACAGCTGTCCTGTGCCATTTGTACTGTGCCTGTAGGATGTGTGGGTATTTAACAGACATGGTTCTCACTTGAAACAAGACCTCATTGACCAGTGTGTTTTACAGTTAATTAAAAACCCAAATCCATATAAACCCATGTAGTTCCCTGCTGTGATAAAAATATTAGGTTGAATAGGTCACCTTCTTCACTTTAAAGGTCTTCTAGCAAAACTAGACTGCAGGGCTCCCACAGCCTTGGTTCAAGCCCTGCCACTGGCAAGGCAGTCTTTATAACACTAGGAAGGATAAAATTGCAGCAGCTATTATTTTTCATTCTTCACTGAAGAAAAACTAAAACTGGGCTAAGATAGCTTCCCTTGCATTAAATAAACTACGTAAATGGCATGTCTGTCTTTGAGGAATTTGCATCTCCTAACCAAGAAAGAAGGGGGAAGCAGTTCCTGCAGGAAGTTAGTTCTTATTCTGTTCCGTGTCTGAGGCAATTCCTCACCTCTCTTACAGAGAGAAGCATGAACATACTCCAGGCCAACACTCTTTGTGATAGAATTCCATCCAATAAAAGAGAATTATGAGATTATGCTAATGCACATGCATCAGTAGGAAAAAGGGTCATCTGCTGACTCACCTACCATTTTCCTCACAGCATTTCTGTCACCCTGATTTGCTGCTCTTCTGTTTACAGAGGCAAAGAGTAATCCTGTTGTGCAATTACCTCCTTCTCCCATAATTAATTTGTTGCTTGAAGGAACAAAGCTAAATGACTTTTAATTTTATTTTGAAATAAACTGTGCTTTGCAATTTCTTTTGCAGAAATGAGAAAAGAGCTGATTTTCTTCTGGATTGCATTGTTCTTCATTAGCATTGTGTGCTTGGTAAATTATATTAGCACAGCATGAAGCTGGCACAAGATATGTGATGCAGTCTCAACTGTAAAATCAAAATTGCTTGGCTAGAAGAATAAAGGATATTTTCTCCTCACCCTCTATCCACTTCAGGGAAGAGGAAAGGCATAGCTTGGCTAGGTAGGTTTCTTAAATTGTCATTAAAACATATAGATATGTCCTACAGCAAATTCCTTTTGACTGATGCTAAATACTTGATTAATTCTGTAGGCTGAGATAAGAAGTGACAAACCTACAAAATTTTCATTAAGTCAGTTTTAACATGACATATATTATACTTTCCTTTCCTGGACCAGAAGCTGTTCGCAGACATCACTTCAAAGAGTTTTCCTCAACCACTGCAAAGAGTTCTGCCAACTGTATCGACTGAAAGGCAATAAAAAAATCCAAGATCATTGATTCAGGATCTAGGCTCTACATATTCCCTGTCAAAAGGAACAATTTCAACACTTTCTAAGGGGAGGGGCCTCTGTAGTGTGCCTCACTGAATAAATTTGCCCACTACTCAATCCACTCAAGAGGCATGTTGCCATGAAACACCTCTTTTGCTGCTCCCGTAAGGCATGTCTGGATTTCAGAAAAGTTCAGAAGTCCCAAAGGAAAAGATTTCCTTTTAAATAGCCCAAATTTTCTTTTGGACCAATTTGATGTTGAATAACTATATTTCCTGTTAAAGTTTTCAATGGACAAGAGGAATGGATATGTTGAAATGTCAAGCAAAAAGCATTAAAGAAGCTTTATAACATTTTTTGTGAAGTTGTCTTTGAAATCCTCTACTCCATATTTAACTCCAGATTTGAAGCTTATTCAATGCTGAGTATTTCACATGGCAGAGCTTCATTCATGTTGAAGATCATAAAATTGCTGTTATTTTAAAGGAATTCTCTAGCTTATCATTTCTACCCTAGCAATAAGCAAACCCTAGAAAAGTATTAGCTGAAGTTAGCTATGGCACTGAAACTCAAATTCACCTCTTTTAGCTCTGAAATAAACTCATGCTAAAAAAACCCTGCAGTTTTTGGATTTGGATGAAGACCTTTGATACCCTTCTTTCTATATCTTAAACACTCATGGATCATGTTAAAACAGAGTAGGGCAGAAGACTCCTGAATTTGATGGGAAGAAGTGAGGATTTGGCTTCACTTCAGGTGGCACCCTGCCAAGAAGCTTCCCCACTTTGGGTGAGGGAACAAAGGTGAGTCAATCAAAGGTGCTCCACAAGCAGCTTCCCTCCCACAGGTGAGCACACACATGAACCCAGTGGTGCTTCCCCTAAAAGACAGCAACCTGCGAGGGATTTTTGGACAGGTTGATTCCAAGAAGTCCTACAGTTTTGACACTAGAAATAAGGATATTAGGGAAAACCTACGGAGAGAAAAAATGGATGAAATATGAACACAGTCGCCGGGGTAAGACACTTCAATAGCTACAATGCAGAGGCAGTGAAGTGAAGAATACTTCTTAACCACCACAGCTGTGAAAAGTTGCAAGAGTTTAAGTCTGCTCAAAGATAAGTAAAATAAAAAGGAAAAATAATTAAGATATGTGTAGTCATAGAGTTACTACTTTTGCTACACGATAGCACATGGCAATAAAGTGAGCTTAAAAAAAAGCAAGCAGATAATATGATGCACTCAGTAGATGGGTGGTATCTAAGTCATAAAAGGCCTTCAGAAGCAATGAATGTCCAGGAAAACAGTGAAAGAGTACACTGAAGTGCTCCAGAATTTCCTAGGTGTCTCATCCTTCTTTTTTTTTTTTCAAAACCAAACCCAAAAAACCCCCAACCCTCACTTATTTTGACAGTCTTGCCCTTATTTTTAAACCCCAGCTTATTCACTAGAGAGGAACAATTAACCTTCCAGAACAAGTACCAATTTATATACTTAACAAATTGCATTGAATGAATGACGTGCAGTCTGAAATTAGACCACACAAATGTTTTAAGCTCTTGAGCAGACTAATGAAGGTAATTATTGGGACAGAGAGGCATTCTCTAAGGGAGCCTGCTGAACTGAAGGCACCAGTCTAGCCTCCTCATTGTGTACCACAACATGGCACAATAAACTGGCATCCACTGAAATAGAGAACTTCAGCCCAAAATACTTCAAAAAGATGTAGCTTTTCTGAAGAACTGCTTTCAGACTATGCCTTTCTATTAACCTGCAAAGCAATAAGGTCAAATAGTGTAACTGAGCAGATGAAATGAGGCATCTGACAATACCCTCGATCCCATGGCAGTTAAGCAGTTTACTATAACATGGCAAGAAACACAGGGAGCTTAGCCTGGAGTGCAGGTTGGAGTCTTATCAGCACAGCCAGTCAGGGCATTTCCAGAAAAATGTTGTGGTGCTTGACAAGAGCTACATGTACTGCAGGGACCACCAGCAGTGAAGGCATTTTTGTACTTCAGGAAATCACTTAATGCTGCTCATGTGCATGTCTTTTAAGAAAGCTCAGGCTGATTTTTTTTTTTTTTTTTTTGTCTAGTCTTAGAGTAGCACTTTCCCAAGAGTGTTATGCCACAGTGAGGGAGAGTTTGAAAAACAAAAATCCCTATCTGTTTATTTGCAACACTTTTACAGAAGATTAGCAGCAGTTGCATACAAAACCCTGAAGAATTTTGTGTCAGAAGGAGATCTAATAAAATACATATTGAATTTTGAATTCAGGCAAGTGCATTTTTCATATTCCCCAAGAGGGGAAACAAAGCTGCTGTGGCAGCAGAATGTGTTGGGGTTCCATTTCAGAGCTATATGCAGAGAGACTAATGTTATCTTTGCAGAAGCATCATTAGGAAGCTGCCCAGAAGACAGAAAAATAGAGCTTATGTGGGGCTGCACACACAAACATAAAAATTTAAATTGCAAAAAGCCTGAAGAAAACTGGCTGCATTTCAATTTTAAGTAGAAAAATAAATTCCACAGACTAGACAATTATTCTCACAGGCTGAAGGCTGGAAATTTTTCTGTATTTTCATGCAATATTTTCTAAACTTCTTTTATTGTTCTGAAAGATGTCAGAGGGCAGAAATGCTTCAGCGTATGTTTGATATCGTTATTAATGACAAAGAAATGGAAGAAAATACTACATTAGTTCATTCTGATGGACTCTGATGGTTTGGGTACCAATTTGATTAAAAGTCTGAATCCTGGCCTAATTCAATTACTAGAAGGAACTTAATTATTCTGTCTTGCTACAGAGGGTATGCAAAATTGTGGAACAGACTTATCTCCATACTCAACTCCCATAGCTGGGTGAGAAGACATTACCTAAAGTATGCCCTACCTGAAACTATAAATTAATCAAAACTTAAAAACCTAGAGCAAGGACTAAAAGATATTGAACCAAAGAGATCTTCACATGAGTTACTGAAACTCTACATCAGTCACATCAGCTAGAGAACCCAGGTCAGTTGGACTTGATTTAAGATACAACAGCTAGGTGTGAACTATATGCGGTCTATTCAATGTGAGTGCAGAATTTGCTGTAATAAAACAAAGTAGAAAGTTTTTGAGGGCAGTAGAAGGTTTTGAGACTCTGATTAACTTTTTCTTCTTCTGCTGCTTTTACAAATCAAAATAATATACAGTACCTTTTCCTTAAATTGAAGCTCCCCCAGAAGTTTGTTTATAAACTCCCTTTTCAGAGGGGGCTGCTGAGCTTTTCAATGCCAGGTACCTCCTCTGAGCTTTGGATACTTTTTATAAATCTTCAGATCAAGTTCCTTGAAAGAGATGTGACAGATAAACAGAACAGGTTAAGAAAACACCAAAAAAGGAAAATATATTTACCAAATTTTTGAAAGTTGCTTAACAATCTCACTCACTCTCCAAGTATTGGACACTAAGTTACATTTTGATGGCTCTCAAATTAGACACATCAACTAAATTCTGAACTTCATCTTCAGTTAAGACTCATTTTGTGCTGATGCTTCTAAGTCACTCTATGCTTCTGGGAATCTGACTCCTTGTTTGCAGGGTACAATGTCCTTCCCTCTCCCTCTCCATCAGTTCCCCTACTGAGTCCCTGGAGGAGAAATCAAACACCAGCAGGCTCACCTGGAGCACACATGTCCAAGCAGTGGGACTCCCTTGGCACAGTAAGACAGCAGCACACAGAGCTGAGTGCCTGAGGAGCTTGCTGCAGCCAAATTGGGATACACTTTGGCTTTGGGCAGTTGGTTTCTGCAGCCACCTAAAGCTTCACCCTTGGAGGCCAGAGGTGCATCAGCTCTTCCCAGCTTGTGCTGCCCTGTTACATTGACTGCATGTTTCCATTCTGGGTGGGAATTTAGTACTATGGGAATACAAATATAAACTGGTGATGACAGGGATTAATGTCACATGTCACACAATCCCACACTTTGAGACACTATTTGCAGTTAGAGTGTATTTTGCTGACCACTGGTGGGACAAGTCAGGATGGGACAGCCCAGCAAACATGCCAGGATTAGCAGAATAAACAGAGCTGCTGCCTATCTCATGTACACCAGAGTTAAGCTAGCCAGGAGGAACAGGGTGTGTGGAGGACTAGGTCTTGCTGGGAAGGGCAAGAAACAAGCATGCCTGAATCCAAGGATGCTTCAAGAGCTGAGGGAGTGGGAGAGATTAGTGTTCAACACATGCACCCAGACAGGGCAGCAAAAAATGGACAACCTACATACTTCAAAGTAACTGTTTAAGTATCGCTATCAAGGTCTACCTGTGCCTAACTTTTCCAATGAATGACAAGAAGGAAATTGATAACTCCTCTATCCTTTCACCCAGACAAAACACTGGCACCACTGATGGGAAAAGGGGAGCAGAGTGGAAGACAGATTCTAGTCTTTCTCTCATTGGGTTTGCAATGGAAATCACAACTATTGATAAATGTGTTGCCAAACAGGCAATATATATTTACTAATTTTGGTTCATTTGTCTTCATGGAACCTATCAGAGAAAATTAATCTCCTAGCTGGAAATATGCCACTGCCAGAGCCAAACTCCTCCAGATTGCCTTCAGGGGATTCCTCGCCTTTCGCTATGATTGAAGGCCTGTGCTGCACCACTGAGCTGCACCTCATTAAATTAGCACTGAGCAGACTTCACAGAGCTGCTTCCTTTCTAGCACCATGAGAGTCAGAGCTTGCTGCTGCCATGAGGAATGAGCTGCTGAATGTCATGAAAACGTCAACATTTAGCTGTAATGAGAGACATACAGGTAAATAATTTCCATGCCTCCTTCTCATAATGTTCAAATTTTGGTTTCAGCAGTCTGGCTTGCTCTTGCTGATTCTAGGGGACTTCTATCACTTCGAGAAAAATCGGGCACAAGCAAAATATTTTGACTGAGACTTGGGTCAGTGTGAAAGGCTTCATTAGCAAAGCCCACCTCTTGCCACAGTGTCCATGCACTTTGCAGCGAAGCCTATATTTAAATGCATCTGCAGATTTCACTCCACTGATTTTGCAGAGCATGGTGGAAGGAAAGGAATGAAATGTTGAAAGCATAGCCTTCAAAAAGATGCTCATCTTTGGATGCTTTTCCTTTACAAATAAAAGGAAATAATGAACAGCTACTGAGAGCAAGGATAAGGCAAAGCAGTTCCCTGGTAATCCTGTTTCCAAATTCAAGTGTAAACCCCATTGTTTATGAGATTGAGTAGCGGAAAGTAGCAGATAAAAACTGTTTTTACCAATTGCAATTCAGTGTCTTGTCTGAGCTTAGAGAAGAAGTGAAGCTGGACAGCCTGTAAGGAAAAGGATTTCAGAATAAGTGATGCAAGGATTACTGCTGGCCTTGGGAGTTTAAGCTGAGCTCTTATCATACTCTTCCTGGAAAAATGCCCACACTTCAAATGGTGGTGCAAACAGTTATGAGGGTGAGGTGCTGATTATCTTCATCATTCACTCCTGAGATCAAGCCTGCCATGGGAGAGTCAGACCAGTCTGTCAGAGCTCTGCAGCTGGTTCCAAGAAGTTCAGTGCAGCTCTAAGTGCAGCAGATCTGGAGGCCATGCTGCTCACTTTGTGTCCCCTTCCAAGCATACCAAAGTACACCACTGAGAAGTTTAAAAGACAGTTCTAGAGACAGAAACTGTCATATCATATCCCATGTTAGTGTCCCATGTTCAAGTCATATCCCATGTTAGTGTCCAGTTTGCTTTCTGCTCTGACACTTGGAGCTCCCCTATGTATCTGACAGGCCTGTGAAGTGAGATACTCTGGCACTGCATTCATGAGGCTCAGTAGGAATTTCTTCTGAAGGAATCAACTCAGCTGCAAACAGATGTTTTCACTTGGCCTACAAACATAGCATTAGCACGTCTCACTGCATATTGCTGCCTCCCTGCTAGAGCACAACTCAGCCTGGAAGGTTTGTCACAAGAAATGCTGAAGTTTTCTTGCTGTTAAACATTGTCCTCATCCAATCAGAAAGATTAGAGAGGTTGTGAACACCTTCAGAATATCTGGAGATTTATCCTTTCAAGCTGTGACATCTCCTTCCTGCAATCAAGCTACAGTGTGTTAGTGCTGGTCACACCAGACCTTGCTGTGCAGCCAAGGACAGACAGCTAAACACTGAGCCACATCCAGGCTGTGAAAAATGAACGTGCCCTTTTTACTTCTACTTCGTCTGAAAGACCACAACTCAAAAACTTCTCTTGCTGAACAGCCCAGCTGTTACCTCTGATCCTTTTATCAGACCAGGCATTCTGACACTTTTCCCATCTATTGGGAAGGAGATGGACTGTGAAGGGCACCCTGCCTTATCCGAACTGCAGCAACAGCAATGCCTTCAGGTGTCTTCCCCCCAGCTGAACTGAACTGAGCACATTAAACACAAATGGAAGCTGAGGAGTAGAAACAGACATTATCCATCAAAAAAGCATAACCTCACATTTAAAGAGAGAGCAAAGAAACAGCCATGGGAAGAAATTTAGTCATATCCTGACCTGTGGCAATTACTGCCTCTCTAGTGCTTTGGGAGCCCATCTTTCCATATTAGTTGAGATGACTTCTGCTGTTTCATTCACTTCTCACCAATTTACTGACTAGCAAGCAGCAACTTGAGCACTTTCTGAAGATCAGTAAAAACACATTTCTGCATTGCCTACTGCTGCTTAAAAAATAAAAAGAAAAGAAAAGAAAAGAAAAGAAAAGAAAAGAAAAGAAAAGAAAAGAAAAGAAAAGAAAAGAAAAGAAATAAGAGGGACCCTTCAACAGAAGCTAGAGAGACAGCTCAGCCAGTGTGGGCTGCAAATCACATTTGGACCTGCAACAAGCCAGCTGAATTACACTTATCTCTCTGCCTCACTGGCACAATGCTGAAGAGGGAAATTGCCCTGGTCTCACTGGGGCTGTTTACTATTCAGAAGTTAGGACTAAAGGGCTCATATTTAAGTTTCATCTTTCTCACTAAATTCCTAAGTGCCTTTGCTCAGCTAGCTCACTGCTTTCCGTAAATGGGCTACTTGAAACTAGCTTAAGTCGGGATAAGACTAAGGCATCTGCACAGAAAAGGACTTGGGCAGACATCTTTTTTACAAGCTTTAAACCTGAGTGTTAAATTAATAGTTCAATCAGTTTTCAAGGTTTTTGTGATGCTTCCTCACTGGCAGAAAAGAAAAATCTTTCAGTGGGAAAGTGAGCTTTTTCTAGACTCCTTTCAAAAATGTTGCTGATACGAGCCACAGCTCTTTGAAGTCTCCTGGAAAAGAAGTTGTGAGCTTGGCTCTTCTCACCAGAGCCCTGTTCAGTGTAAAGTGAACATCACACACAGGATCTCTCCTGCATTGTTTCAGTCAGCCTTGACAACTCAGGGTATGTCAGCAGTACCCCCATGCACCATGGCCAAGCCACCAGCAAGGCACAGGTCTAATGCAGAAGGTTGAATCCCCACCTATTTTGGTGCAGTAACAGGTACTGGGTCCCAGATTATCCCAGATCCTCTGCTCTCATAGTTCTTATCCTGAAGCATATTAGTTTAGCAATTCACTTTTTTTTTTTTTTAAAAAGCAGAAATCTCATGCTGTACTAATAATTTCACAGGGTCAAAACCATGACACCACTAAAACATGTCCAAGCTGGAAGGTGAGAGCCAACTTCACAGCTGCAGAGAAAGGAACATTTGCCAAGAGACTGCAGTTTTGAAAAGGACCATAGGACACAAGGAGAAGGCAGGTTGAGAGACATTAGAGCTTTCCTCCAACAGCCAGTGGCACAGAACTCTTTCTCCTTCCTGTAACACCACATAGCAGTCTGCCTTCTGCCATGATATATGCCAGCAGTTCCACAGAATCCATGCAACCTATGGTACCTAAAATATAAAACATTTCATTTCTAGAAGTATATTTCTCTAAGGATGAAGACCCTTCTGCACCCACCTACCCTGGTTTCCTTCAGGAAATGTATTTCAGAGAGACCTTAAATACCTGAAATTAGCTGCTTTCTTATAAAACTCCATTGCTATAAGCATGTGAAAAATAGGATATAATTTAGTTAGCACATGTAACATGCAGAACAACGCCCTCATTAACACTAGGTAAAACTTGTTATGCAAATCACAGTTTTATAAATTTAACTACCCATTCATGCCATAGTACATTTCTTGCTGGACAAAGCCTCTATGATAGAGTGAAATATGTTGGAAGCAGAAAAAAAAAATCTGTGCTGTCTTTTTAAAAAAATAAAGAGGAAATTTGCACTGAAAGAAATGCTTCATAAACATGCATTAAGAGGGATTTACTAGACAAAAAGAAAAAGATTTCTGAGGAAAAAGTTAAGAAATATGAACATGTCTTAATATATGCTTATTATAAAGCATAGTACACTCCCAAGGTTATAGACACTTGTAATATATAGCATTTGCAAGTATCTAGAAGAAATTACTATGTCAAAAGGAATATAATTGAACAATTATGATGCATTTTGAAAGACTGAACTTTTATGACACAGTTACTTTGAATGATCTTGTGCTGTTCTTGGAATGAACATTTTACAGGTCTTTTTTGACTTTCTAATGCTCCTTTATGAGGCTTCAGAAAAAATCCCCCCTCCCTTTAGGTTTCCCATCTAACTAGAGTATCATGCTCTCCCTGCATAGCCAGTATTGGTTAAGAACAGATAACTACAAACACCGAATTTCTCAAGGAACAGACATGTTCAGTTTGATAGGCCACCTCTCATGATTTCAAATGGACAAGTTCCATTAAAAAAAAAATACAGAGGAAGAGATATCAGAGGCTTCCTTCCTTCACCTAATGGGACCATGGTGTCTACGCTCCATGGGGAAGTCTGTAATAGCTTTGAAGGCTTAATTGACAGGCTACTAATTCCATATTTTCCACATCAGCTGCTTAAATATTTAATCTGTTAACACTTCTTAATGACACTGCTGACTGCTGAAGGTTTAGCTTTCTGAAGCACTTATTGCTGCCCAGCACCCTGCTGTAGAAGTCCAAGTGGAGTCCTGTGGGAAGCCAGCAACCAAGGAGTTAAAGCTGGAGACGAGGAGTGTAACACAATAATTGTAACTAGCCCTCATTTAGGCCTGCTTAACAAGCATAGCAGATCATGTGTGACACCACCTCAAGCAAGTAAAAAACCCCAAATGAATTTGATGCATTCCTATATGGCATGGCTAAGCAGAGGGGCCTTAGCCCCTCTGTTTAAGGAGAAATGTGAGAAGGCAAATTGGGTTAAACAGCTTAGATGGCAGCTGTTCTTGTCCCTGAAAAGAAAATGTGTTCAATTATTCATGTTCAGCTTAAACTAACAATGAAGCCAGCTTCAACAGAGCAATCCTTCTGCATTATTCATACCATGGAGAGGGCAGAGTCTCTGCAATGAGGTGTTTTTGCAGATGGATGAAGCCTACAAATGGTTCAGAAGCTGGGCTTGTTCATAAACTCAGTGGAGAGAGAGAGTGTGTGTGGTATTTAAATATAACAAAAATATATATATTCCACTCCTGGGAGCAAATAGATAAAGCTTACATCATCTGGAAACTAGAGAGGCTTAGAAACATTATTGAAGCAAATCTGAAACCATCACAGAATGGTTTAGATTGGAAGGGACGTTAAAGCTGATCTAGCTCCAATCCCCTTTCCATGAGCACACCTTACACTAGACCAGATTGCTCAAAACCCAGTCCAACACTTCCAGGGATACGGCATCTAAACATCTCTGGACAACCTGTTCCAGTGCCTCCACACCCTCACAGTAAAGAATTTCTTCTTAGTATCTAATTTAAACCAACCTTCTTTCAGTTTAAAGCCATTTCTGCTTGTCCTACCTCCTTGTCCTGCCATTCTAAAAGGCTCCTCTTCAGCTCTCTTGCAGTTCCCTTTAGGTACTAGAAGGTGCTGTAAATTCTCCCTGGAGCTGTCTCTTCTCCAGGCTAACAACTGCAATTCTCTCAGCTTTTCCACATAGGAGAGGTGTTCCATCACCCTGACCATCTTCATGGCCTTTGGCTCATTTGAGCAGGTCCATGTGGTTCTAAAGTTGGATGCAGCACTCTGGGGTGTCACCAGAGCAAAGCAGAGGGGCAGAATCCCCTCCCTCCATCTGTCAGCTGCACTTCGTCAGATGCAGCCCAGGATACTATCAGCAAGCATCACCAGGAGGAAACAATGAAGTTTACACCTCAGGTGTCTGGTCATTGTATCTGTTATTCTGCAGGAAGCACCAGAGAAAAATCCATTTAATATAGTGGTTATTGCATCCCAACAGGTCTTCTGTGGTCACTTATGCTTAACTGAAGGGCCAGGAGTTCTCAGTTTCTCCAAAGACTCCAGCTAGCCTTCAGACCAGCTTCAGCAGACAGCTGCATATCTTTGCTATGTCTCAAGGAATTCCAACAGCTGAGCTCTTCTAGCTGTCAGCAGCTGGAGAAACTGCTCAGGTCTCTGAAAATTACATGAGGAGGCAGTCAAGGTGGTACACCGGCAAAGGAAATTCTTCAGAGGTTATTTTGTAAACAGGAATTTTAAAGAAGTCTGGAAGTATCACATCACTTGCCCATGACAGCAGAGCAGAACTGTCCTGCAAAAACTACAGGGTCCTATTTGATGGGAGCACCACACAATCCTGAGGGCTTCATCACTCCATCACTCAAAGTAGAACCTGCACCTATCACAGTCATCCCTTCCATTCCTCTCCGAGCTTGTGCTTCAGAGTAACATCCTACATGGATGCACTCATTAGACCTCAAAGCTCCTGACAGAAGTTGTCTGGTTTAGCCACGGAGTGTAAATACAGGAGGACTCTGAGCAAGCCACACTGAGCTCTGCTCTGCAGGCAAATGCTCAGAAGTCCTGTCAGCAGAGCTGAGAAGACAGCTTTCAAGGAACCCCAGATGATATCCCTCCACGTGGTGTAGACTGAGATGGCTTCCTTTCATTCCAGCTGATTTTTCCAAACACCACCATAACTCTGCATGAGAAACCCTCCATTTCTAGTCTGATGAAAACAACAGTATAACAAAACCTGATCACTAAATCCCACCACTCTTTGCAAGCCAATACAGCCTCTCCGGTATATGCCATTCCATTTATTTATAACCACAGGTGTGCAAACTCAGCTACAGATATTTATCTGAGGCAAGCAAGGAGCTCTGAACTCCAGAAAGGAAAGAAATGTGGATGAAAACAGACCACTGACTATAGTCATGTGGGACTGAGCCTCAACACAGCCCTCGAGGTGCCTGGAGAAATGTGTCCTACCATAAATAGGCATCCAAACCAGTGAGCTCACAAAATCTTACTTGCTGCTGCAATGGAGAGAGAATAGTAACAACCTATAATGATTTATCAGACCGCAGATGAGAGCAGCTCCCTTTGGTAATTCATGTTTTGGGAAAGACCAGAGCCAGAGATAGTGTAGGCCTGTAATCCAGAGTGGAAATTTTAAGCTGACCTCCTGCAGCCAGTGGATGCCAGCGTACAGCCAACAAGGCACAGCAGAAACTTCGCACTGTCTCCTCTGCAACCCTCAGCTCCAGGGAACACCACTGTGCACATGTTTTAGTGACTGGTGTCACCGTGCAAAACTCATTTATCTCATCTCAGCCTCATCCATGTCACACAATCCCTTATTCTTGCTCAGTTCCTACACAACCACACTTCTTATTAACTCTGAAGTTGCTCTTCTAGAATTGCTTTATTTCAGAGGCTGAAGTTCACCCTCTGCAGTGTAGACCTAAAATGTCTGTTGAAATCTCAGCGCAAGCCTAGTCTTTGGGATGCAAAGCACTTTGAGAGTGAGAGCCAGGATTTTAATCAAGATTTAAGTCACAGACCTCATGCCCACCCTGCAATTAGTCACCCCATTAACCAATTATCCTCACTGCTGGGAGCTGGAACTCAATTTTTTGCCAGATTTTGTCTCACTTCAGGTGCCAGCCACTGTGCATAATTTTCTCTTGGGTTAGAGAGCCATCTAGCAGTGGACTCATCGCCTTGCAGATTCCAACATCACATTAATCCTTTTTCATACAAGCTTACTAAGCATGGATTTTGCTACATACATTTTCCAGAATTGACCTCAAAGATTGTCTGAACTTTCCTGACCTCCTCCACCACCAATTATCCTTTTGGAAATGTAGGCAACAGACTGATGAAACAAAAGCATTCAGAGACTTAAAAATTTGAGGTGACAGCATTACTGTTTTACAGGTTACCATTTTACTGACCTGTTAATTGCTGGATTGCCACTCACTACCCAAACCAATTGATTTTAAGAGCTTTATGCATTTTCACATCATATGTTCCCCCCATGCTACATGTTTAATCTTTCATTACGTTCTTTATTGGAATCACAGTATTGTGGATGGGTTTTCAACATTCCACCTGAAGTTTGTGCAAGATACTTTACAGAAAGTGTTTTATTGCCAAGAGGAACCCAAGCTAAACATAGCAACATCCTGTCTTTGCATGTGTACTGCAGGAAATAGCACACCCCTCCCTCAAGGGCTTCTAGACCTGGCTTCTCCTCCCCACCAGCCTTGGCATAAACCACAGCACTGAAACACAGTGGCAGAGCATGACATGTCTGGAACAGAGGCTTTCATCCCCCAGCAGAACACACACTTGTTTTAGCAGCATGACTGCAGTGGCAGGAGAGTGAGCACCAGAGAAAGAGGAAAAGGAGAAGGAAAATAGGTCAAGATCAAGAACAGGGCTGAGCCCTGATGCAGTGAGAACATGGTCAAACACATATCTGTTTTGCAGATGTATTTGTTGGACAAGTGGCAGGCCCCATTCTGGCTGTATTCCTAATCTTTGGGCATACTCATTGATGTAGGTAACGCCAGACTTACATGAGCCAGAATCTGTCCTGGAGCATTTAAGAGGTATTTCTGACAATACACCAGTCCTCAGGCAGGCACAGACCTGATATGAACAGCAAAGCAGAAGGCAATGCAGCTCTTCCCCTCCCGGGCCTCCATCCACTCCCACACTCTTCCACATCCCTGATTCCTCCACTACCGAAGACGACACGAGCTGGCAACGCTGCCACATAGGAGAAGGGGACAGTGACTGTAGAAAAGTAAATTCACTGTGGCCCCACAGTCAGGAGGTCAGACTCAGACTTGTGATAGGCATCCAAGACACAAGTCTGGACTACTCTGACCACAGTTTTATTATTTATTTTAACCAAGCAAGATTCTAGGCCTTGAATTTTTTATGGACCAAACTGATATTATGATGGAAGATTATGGGTCCAAGAAATGAAAATATTATTTTAAAATTAAAAAAATGTGTAGGGTGATGTTTAAGCTGCTCAGAAGTAACTTTTTTCCCTGACAGATGTGATGGTCCTAATTTTTTTGCTTTCTTTGTTTTAGCTAATATCATTACTACAAACATAACTGTACCCCAGCTCCTTTGGATATGCTTCTCCCTACACTTGGCTTATTAATGGAATATTTTAAGTCCTTCAGATCACTAACAGGCCACGGGATCCAGGGATTACCTCTGCACCCATGATTCACCTAATTGCATGGTCTTCTTGCAAGTATGAATTTCCTTCTATGCTGAAAGGAAAAAACCCCACAGTTTACACGGAACCGAAAGTTTTCTCTAAAGCATCTTTTCTTCTTTGGGGGAGCTCACACAACAGAGGTTTAATGTATAGGCATCTTTTAAGGAAGAAAACAAAGCAATTTTCACTGGTCTTTCCAAGGGACAGCTCTGCTTGTCCAGGTGAGTGTTCACAGCCTGCCTGTGCAGCCCAGGCAGGACCAAGCCCTTTGGTGCTGCCATCAGCTGTGCAATTCACCCCATCACCTCCACGGAATCATAAAAGAGTTTGGGTTGGAAGGGACCTTCAAAAGTAACCTAGTCCAGCCCTGCCCTGCAATGAACAGGGACATCTTCAACAAGCTCAAACGCGCAGAGCCCCATCCAACCTGGCCTTGGACGTTTTCAGGCATCCTGAAACCTCTCTGAGCAACCTATTTGTGTTTTACCACCTTCACTGTAAAAAAAGTATTCCTTTTATAAATTTACCCTCTTTTAGTTTAAAACTATTGTCTCTTGTCCTGCTACAACAGGTCCTCCCAAAACATTTGTCTGCATCTTTTTTACCTGTCCCCTGTCAGTACTGAACTGCTGCTGTAATATCTCCCAGATCCTCCTCTGCTGCAGTATGAACAACCCCAGCTCTCAGCCTATCCTCACAGGAGAAGTGCTCCAGCCCTCTGATTATCCTCACTGCTCTCCTCTGGACCAGCTCCCACAGGACCATGTCCTCCTTGTGCTGGGGGCTCCAGAGCTGGATGCAGCACCACAGGTGGGGTTTCACCAGAGCGGAATAGAGGGGCAGAATCCCCTCCCTAAACCTGCTGGCCACGGAGCTGCTTGTTTTCCTGGATTAGCACCACTGTTTCCCAGGATTAGCGAGCCGGAGGCACCATCTAGTGGTGTCTAGAAAACGCAGTCTCTCATTTAGTTGCAGGTTCTGAGACCTACAGAAACAATTTGTGTAATCTGCTAAGTGTGCACCCTCCACCTCCTTCCAGACAGGGAAGGAAACCTAACACAGGATCGACAGGAAGCTCTGCAGAAAGAGCAATTACTCACCAGAGTCGCAGACAGGCTCTAGACTAAACTAAGTTTCATAAAAAGCTGAATAAAAAGACTCAGCTGGGTGTTCATTTGAGGGAGCACAGCACAGGGGTGTTGCTCCTGGACCCTGACCTGGTTCCAGAGCCACAAATGACGCTCTTGGACACAAGATCTCCATCGGGCTTGCAAATAAAGTGGCATTTTCATACCAGACCCTGACATCAAAACCCAGGTGGTTTTGTCAAAAGGAGCAACTCCATTTGAAAATGTGGCCATATAATACAGAATTCAGTATGAAGACCATATGATTCCTATAGTTTTCCCCTTTAACAGCTACTTGCATTCCTATATCCTATCTGTCTTCAGGAAAGCCAAAAAAGCAGATGTTGATAGAAAGTAAGCAACTGCACCTCACCTAATTCTTAGTATTTGCAATTTATATGTAGTTATAGGCACTCAAACAAGTTACCTCTTTCTTGCGTTCAAAGCACTCTACACAACAGGCTTTTTAGTCCCCAATGCATTTGCCTTTTATAGCCATGAGTATTTCACACACGAGCCTTTCTGAGCTGAAGAAAACATACTGCTCTATAATTACATGACCCTGCACAGTGCTGGAAACAAAGTTTTCACACGTATTTGTTTACATATGGTGTTCTCATAGCATCCAGGGACAATAATGCCCAGCTTCTTTCAGTAATGCTGGAGCCAAGAAAAGGACGAAGAGTTTTCTTGCAGGCATTTGCCTCACTTTGTGTCTCAGTGCAAAGTTGAGCCGGTTTTGTGTACCTACATCTCCGAGTTCTCCACCACTTTTCTCCTCTAAAATGTTAAAAGTGGTTTAACTTTTTCTGGCACTGCCATTTTGTACATTCAGCTACCAGCTCTGTACTCTGGCCCTTACTCTCCATACAAAGAAGAAAGCAGCTCCTTTACTCTTTATACTGTCTCTCCAAAGACATTTTCATCCTGTAGACCTATTTATTTAAGGAATACAAAATAAACAACATTTCTTCATCTGTAACAATGAATATAATTTTTTCATTTATTTTCAGTGTTCTCTGCAGATTCTGTACTAGAAGCACTCTCCCAGGTTCATCACGCTTTTGTCAAGAAATCCAAAATTACTGAACTACCAGGGTACTACTACAGCCACACTTTGACCTGTCTTGAGTCAGACTGGCCTTCCTACCAGAGCCTGCAAGGAGGCCTTCAGCATCAGCCACTGGGACCAGCAAGGGCAGGATCCCAGGACAGTTAGACTGGGAGGAGCACAGAGATTCTGGATGGTGCCAGTGTGAGAACTGAACCCAGTGATTGGCTCCAAACTCAAGACAGGCGGAGAACAGACTATGCAGTGGGAGCTTACAACTCCATCTTTGGCTTGTTGACAGGCTCTAACGTGGCTTTCATCTCCACACTAGCAAGGATCATGTGTCTGGACTGTGCTTATACTGGGAGCCCTCTTTTGGTACTCAACTGTGGTCAAAAGCAGGACTACTTCAGTAACTGTGGGTGTCAAAAATAAATAAATAAACAGCTTTACAGGACTGTATCTTTAAATTCAGAATGAAGATAACCCAAACCCCAAAACTGAAAAAAAACCCCCAAATCCTGAAGATGTTTTCTTTAAGATGGCAAAGTGCAGGTCCAGGATTGCTGCCTCCCTACTCTTCTGCAAAGGAGTTGAAATAGTTGAGCTGATTCTGTCTGGAGTATATTCAGCCAGAGGCAGGTACCCACCAAAGAAAACAGCAGCTTAAACAACCTATTGATGCTGAAAGCAACAGAAGACATGCAGATGGGAATATCAAGAAAATTTAACAATAGTTGTTATTTCCTGAACAGCCTATAATTAGATACTTGGGCAGTACCTTATACATACTTAAGATCCAAGCCAGAATACATTTTGCTTATTTTTCCATCTCTGCTTTCCCATCTGGGCTCCTTGTGATGATGCTTGCCAGCTTTCTGACAAAGCAATATATCTGTGGCTGATAGTGGATAGGAACCATTGTGAAATATGTTTGCTTCAAAACCAAAATGCTATTAATTTTTTTCTCTAAATAAGTGCTGAGAAGAGTAAGGTTTAATTTCCTGCCTCCCCCCTTTGCTGACTTCTCTTGTTAACCTCAATTTATTTTTTCACCTCAGCCTGTAAGAGAGCTTTACAAACCATGGTGTTATTTCAACACTTATTTTTCATTCTGGTGCCTGGCTTGGGAAGACATCAAACTGAGTATTCTACATTTGTTTTTAAAAAAATACCCTTTTTTGATGCCTAAGCACACCCTGAGAAGCTTGACTTTAGACAGCCATTTTTGGATTCCATCCCCTAGGAAAAGTGCTGCTCAGACTCTTATGTCTAAAGGATGACTATGGCCCTTCTTGGATGTCAAGAAACACAGCTCCTGTTTCAGGAGACATTTTCAGTCCTGCTCTCTAACCCCTCAGTAGGGAAGCCCCAGAGAGTGTGTGTGGGCAAGGGCTGCTCTTGTGCACAGCCCACAGTGCCCTTGGCATTTGCAGATGAAGGCAAAGGGAGAATCTGGCTAGAACATGCTTGTACCTGTCTATTCCCAGCTGGGATTCCGGTCTGAAAGTGCCTTGGGGAGTCCATACAACATCATATTGCCAGGTTAGTGACAGTAAAATGGCATCAACACTCACAGGCCACTGCTTGGGAAAGCAGGTGGTGTACAGGCTGGGAGGAAACCCACCCTATATCCCCTCTGAAATGCAGGCATCAGGCTGTCTCTCATTTCTTCTTCTAACAACTCACTTTGGGTAGTGTAGGCTTGAAAGGGAGAATTTAACCAGCTGATCAAGTGGTACTTGTTGGCTGAAGGCTATCAGATGAGACAAGATAATATAGTCCTATGGTAATGCAAGCACTATTTTCCAAGTGTCTGAGTCATGAAACCATTTTACCTGTCTTGGACCTCTCAGAGAGTTGGTACAGTAGAAAAATGCTAAGAGGCATCTGAAAAAGTTACTGCACCTAGAAAAAACTGTGGTGCTGTTTTGGGATAATAGCAGAGAGTACAGCAGGAACTAACTTGATATTCAGCTCACAAACCTGCTGAAAAGGCAGTGAGCATATAGAAGATCTGACTGAGCATTTTCCCTCTTTATGTGGCCTAGTGTCAGGTACAAAGTTCAGAGAAGCATACCACAGTGAAGCAGCAGTGAAGATGGATATTTCCACACCAGTCATAACAGCACAAGAAAAACCCCTCAGCGCCTTCACTAAAAATCAGCGGAGCTGTGCCTACACTGGGCCATAAGCTTTCATCTAACATTAAAAAGCCAGAACTACCTAAAGCAAGTGAAGTCTGTGTTGAAGGACAACACTGCTCTCTCCCAAAATAAAATCAGTTTTAAGGTTGCTTCACACTTCATGGAAGATACCTGCAGCCAGACCTCAGCCCAAGAGCTCTGTATGACCCACAGAAGCACAGAATGGCAGAGATGCTAAGTCTGGAAGTTGCCTCTGCAGACAGTTTTGTTCAGCCTTCCAGCCCAGACCAGAGCAGAGCAGAAAAGTTTCTCAGGGCCAAGCTTGATGGGGTTTTGAACATCTCAAAGGGCGAAGACTCTACAAACTGTCTGGGCAATCTGTTCCAGTGGCCAACCACCCTCACAACAAAAGAGTAGAGTAGGGTAGGGGAGGGTGGGGTAGGGTAGATTAGAGTTGGAAGGGACCTACAATGCTCATCTAGTCCAGTGGCAGAGTGTGGGCCATGTGTCTCACCTGACAGATGCTGACCTCTGCTGTGATGAAGCAGTTGTAGGGCTGCCTGTAGGAAAGGCTGGGTACAGTCAGAATAAGTTCTGATGAAACTTCCTGGCAGGCTTCATCTGTGACACAACTTCTGTTGAAGCACCGTCACCAGCTTCAGGATGTGATTGTTTTGATGAATAACATTCATACATCACCTCCCTGCTGGAATTTAATTGACATAAGGAACTGAACATGGAAGAAATCTGTGCTGCACAGTGACCCAAAGATATATGGAGGCCTACTTACAAGCTCAGGTGAAAAATGGGAGAATAATAACACCTATTTCACAAGGTATTTGACTTATAGGCCTATAACTCTCAAATCTTGGCAAACGTGCTCCAGAATGAGATGGAAATATGAGAAATTTACTGCACAGTAAGCATTCTCCCCCTAATGAAAGCAGCAGGGCTTCCCACTCCTCCTATTGCCTCCTCCTGCCATTCATCACTGAGCAGGGAAAAGACAGAACTCCAAAGCTCGTAGGTAGAAATATGATCCACACACCAGGTTTTACAACCTCAATGAACCCCTTATTTTAGCGAAGGCTGCTTTACACCATCAGTCTATCCATCAGTCCAGTTCACATGATAGAGGATGCAAAGAGGAGGGAAGAGACAGGATGTCAAGAAAGGTCTGTTTCTGAGGAGGTGTGAGGGAGGAGTAATTTGGGCAAAGCAGTTTGTAACCATGGTGCAGGACTGCTGTTGGTTGGGGGCTGAGGTGACGCACACCCCAATAATTCATGCTAGCCAAAAGCACAGGACATGAAGCCCAGTTCCTTCTGCTGCTGTTGCTACCGCCACTGGCTGCTCAAAGGGGTTTCAAACACTGCCAGTGATGGCACCCAACCAAGTTGGCTGGGTCTAGAGAGGACAAAGATCTGTGCTGGGAGACAGCCAAGGAAAGTGGTCTGAAAAAGCTCTGTGAAGGCATTTAGAGATGGAAAAACTATCGATACCTCTTTGGAAATTTGAGCCAGTAAAAGTGAGATGTGAGGCCATAGTGAGAGGAACAGAGCGAAAAGGTGAGTGAGTGCAGGCAGAATGAAGATTTGTTTGCTCTGAATTAATGAAGTATTTTGTCTGCACAAAGCCAAAGGACTATAAAGTTTCCGTCTGCACTTGTTTTTAACGCTTATTATTTCTTGCCTTTATAGCTTGACAGCAGAAATAAAGCAGTCTACCAGAAAACAAGCGAGGCGTGAACTGTGATAAGAACAAGGGGAGATCTGTTTACCAGGCAGGATGAAAATATAAGTAATTGGCTTACCAACAGACAGGGACTGCTCAATCAAAAGGCAACATGATGCACAGAAGACCTTTACTGATAGACACATAAGAAACTATTTCAAGGAGATCAAATTTAAACTCAGCTAACAAGAATTTAATGATGCTGTCATTAGTAATTCAGATAGCTCTTACAAAAGACATCACTTCCATTATCCAAACTTTTCCAAACCATTTTACTATTCATAAACTATTCATCTGGCCCTTTGCAGTGAACCCCAGGCTGACTGGAGATGCTACTGGTTAATGAACATCCTGTTCAGACTTACTGTGGATGAGAGACGGCCTTAGGCAGAGTCACAAAAGCAATGCTGTGATCTTAAAAAGGATTTTTTCAGCTGAAAAAGAAGTGTGGATGAAGGTCAAAACATAGGTCAGGATGTAGAAGTTCAGAGACTCTCTGTTCTGATCTACCAACGTTCTGTTTGATGCTCAGTAAAGTATGATCTCCACGTGTATTCATTTCAAAAGCTGAAATAATGGTAATAGCTACTTAATTCAAAAGGCCACTGTCATGACTAATCACAAAAAAATGTTTATAGAACACTATCAGATTCTTGGGCATAACACATCACAGAAATGCAAAGTATTGTTTACAGTCACAGAGACAAGGTTGCAAATTCAAGCATTAGAAAGCTGGAGATTTTCAAAACTAAGGGTATAGCTAAAATCTTAGTTTGACTTCTCTATTTGCATGTACAATCATAGAATTGTTAAGGCCAGAAAAAACCTCCAAAATCATGAAGTTCAACCTTTGACTGAAAATCACCACGCCAACTAAACCATATTGTGAAGTACCACATCTACTCATTTTTTGAGCACTTCCAGGGACGGTGACCCTTCCACTTCCCTGGAGAGCATGTTGCAATGTTTAACCACTCTATCAGTGCAGAACTTTTCCTAATTTTCCTAAGCTTGGACCTCCCCAGTACAACTTAAGGCCACTTCCCCTTGTCCTGTCACTACTTGCCTGGGAGAAGAAGCTGGCCACCACCTGGCTACAGTCTCCTTTCAGGGAGTTGTGGAGAGTGATCAGGTCCCTCTTGAGTCTCCTTTTTTCAGACTAAACCCCCCCAGCTCCCTCAGTTGCTCCTTCCAGAACCTGTGCTTTAGACCTTTTACCATCTCTGCTGCCCTTCTCTGGACACCCTCCAGCACCTCGATGTCCCTGCAGGGAGGGGCTCAGCACTGGACAGGGTGGAGGTGCAGCCCCACCAGTGCTGAGTACAGTGGGACAATCACTGCCCTGGTCCTGCTGGCCACATTACTGCTGATACAGGCCACAATGTCTTTGGCCTTCTTGGCCACCTGGGAACACCTGGCTCATGTTCTGCTGCTGGCAACCAACACCCCCTGGTCCTTTCCGGATGGGCAACTTTCCAGCCACTCTTCCCCTAGCTTATAGCACTGCATGGAGTTATTGTGACCCAAGTGTGGGATGTGGCACTCCACCTCATACAAGTGGCCTTGTCCCATCAATCCAATCTGTCCAGATCCCTCTGCAACACCTTCCTACCTTCCAGCAGGTCAACACTCTCACCCAACGTAATGTCTTCTTCAAACTGACTGAGGGTACGCTTGATCCCCTGTCTGGATCATCAGTGAAGCTATTCAACTGGACTGGCCCCAACGCAGCCCTGGGGAACACTCCTCATCGCTGGCTGCCATCTGGATTTAAGTCCCTTCACCACAACGCTCTGGGCTCGAGCAGTGCATTACAAGGCACTTTGCAAACACAACAAATCATTTCAGGACAGTACCTGGCAGCAGCAGAGCAAATGCTCTCCCTCTACCAACACACACATAAGAGCAATCCTGTGCATACCAAGGGGACAGACTCACTCGTGGGGATGTGAGCAGAGCTAGCCAAAAGCCTAAATAGCCACAACCCCCAAAGCTTTCTATAGACAAAGAATGAAGTATTTAAGGGTGTGTGATAAAAAATGATGTTAGAAGTATCCGTCCTGGAGAGTGTATGTTACACCTATGGAACACAACATAACATTCATTCAGTGTTACATACAATGGTAGCACTTTGGCCTTCAACCTTGTTAGAATTTGTTTTTTATTACCTCATCCTGATGTTGCTTTTCCTTCTATTGGATCACTTTTGCCTTGTTTGTGGCATCCCATACTGCTGTGTCTTGATTTCTGTATTTCTGCTTCTACTCCTTTCATCCCTTCTGGCTGTCCTTCCTTCTTTTTCTCTCTGATTTTTCCTCACATGTTTCCAGTTTTTCCTCAAAAAAACTTTCTCTTCTGTTTTCCTCATATGCATTTAATCATTACTGTGTTATCTTACTGTCATCTCTGCAAGAGCCCCATGAATGCCCTTCCACTTCCACAGCCCAGTACCTTCAGTTAAAAACCAATTTACTGGCAAGAACTGAGTCAACAAATTACCATAACTTTGATTACAAACTGCTCCATGAAACTGAGAGAAAATCCAAACTAAGAGAGGAACAAACAACAGATAGCAGAGGCCAAGAGGGTTTGTGATTACCACAGAGCTCAATGAAGCATCTACCTGCAGCCCTGGCAGTTGTGCAGCCTAAACAACTCTGTGGCAGCCTGTGCAAACTACAAGGAGGCTGCCCAGAGCTCTGCCTCCTCTTCCTCCTCAATAAGATTTCTGTATGGAGTTACCCAGAGGAAATTAGGCTCCTAGAGAAGAAATACCACTCAAAATTGGGCATGTAGTGAGCAAACTTGATAAGAAATATTGCAGGGGAAATGAAATTTCAAAGAGAGAAATGGATTAGTGATAAACCTCTCACACCTGAGCAAATTTTTCATGTCAATTAAGTTTGGGATAGGTCTATTAGATTTCATAGGAGTTACAACACTGTACATGAAATCTGAATTGTCCTATGGTATTTTAAATATTATCCCCTCTTCTCTGCCCTGTTCTCTCTACAGCATGAAAGTGTCTGTCTAAAGGACAAGTGTCACATTTGCATGACCCAAGTAAGAGGATTCAAAGTGTGCTAATGATCCAAGCTGTTGCATTTGGCATTTTGAAAGGGCAATGCTAGGATCTGAGATTATGGGCACAAAGACAGATTTAAGCAAATCAAAATCTCACAACTAGTCCCATATAGGCCACTTACTTGAATTACAATGTTTCCAGAGGTGACATTTCACTATAGCATTTGGAGCAAAAGGACATGCCTTCCTAAGACAACTTTTTCTTTGTCATCCTGAAATGATGTGCACGCCCAGGACAGAAAGATAGAAAGCCCACTGTGATAAATGAAGTGGAAACTTCAGTTAAAAACATCAGGTAGTTTCACATAGAATTAAACATTACTGTTTTGAGAAGACTACTGACCTCTGTGCAGGCAGAGAAATCAAACTGGGTCTGAGATAAAACATTTATTACACTGGGCCACCTGCAGAATTATCTAGGAACAACAACGGCAATGTAGATTCACAGCCTGTCTTAGCTTACTTACTCAAGGCATGCAAGTCACTAGAGAGCAGCACAAAGCATATTTGCATTCCCAGTCTTATGTGCCCTTCAGCCAAGCCCACTGCAGGACTCGTCTTTCAATTATGAGTAAAGTTTCTGTCAATTGTACAAGCTAACCCAGCTGTGCTATATACAGTTTTATTTGGTCTGCCTGTGGAGATAGGAATTAGTTCATTTGGCTGTTGAAAATCCTGATTGCCTCAGTTTCCCCCAGAGCATTTCCACAATAACCTGTAAAACATGTGGCAATCACTGCTTAAAGTACCTGTGGCTTTATGGTATCTGCAGATAATCCAAGCAACCAAGATGTAAATGATATAAATAGCTTGGGACACCCTCATCTGGAGAGGTGTGCTGTCCCTGTGCCACCATGTACGTAAGACAGACAGACAGGCAGAATGACTGAACCTGACCCTCTTTTCTTTTTCCGAGAGAAGAAACTGAGACAAGGCTCTGCAAAGTCTTCCCTGGTCAGCACATCCTGAACCCCATTTCTAAGTACTTCCTTATTCCCACAAAAAAAAAAAAGCAGCTCCTGGCTGGTAGTTCTCAAAGGACTTTGTTGGACTTGGCCAACAAAACTTAGTCTTCTCCCTTTGCTCCACCACAAGAAGCAACAGCACAAACTCCCCTGGTTACCTCATTCCAGAAACATCCTCCTTATCGTGGCACAGAACTTTCCAAAGGTGAGGTATGGGATTGCTGCCCCATGGTGGGGACAACTCCCAAAGGCCTCAGCATCAGAACTTCTGTCCTCTGGCTGAGCAAGTGGGAAGTGAAGGAAGCATTGTGCCCTGTGAACTGTCCTGCACAAGCACAAAAGCTTGGAAATTCATTTCACCCCTGCCGTGCTCCAGGCTGGGCTTCCCAAGCTACCAGTTATTTGAGAGGAAGCAGACCCATACTCCCAGAGGAACAGATGTTCAGTCGTTAAGTCTTTTGCTAAGGATGTCTCTTGGTTAACCTTATCTCCAACAATAATGTCAGTCTGACATATTACTGACCCTCTTCCAAGTGCTTCCAATGATTCCTCAGAGATTTTGCTACCTGATACAGACTTTCACCTTGTTTGAGTTGTTAAACCAGTTGTGGCTGCTATGAGGTACTCAGGAAGGTGACTGATACTTTCCAGGAGTCTCTAGTGGTAGAACAGTGGCTATAATTAAACATAACTTGTTTTCCCTCCTTCTGCCTCTCGCTCTCAGAGTGCACACAGCCATGCATATCACAAGCATGCACTGAAGTGTGACTCCAGATGAAAATGTGTTCTCTGCTGAAAACAAAAACCAACCCCATATGTAAAACAGGCAAATAAAGTTTCTGATAAAACAAACAAAAAAAAAAAACCTCATCAGACCCATGATTTTCCCAACAGCACTATTTTCTGCTCCCCAAGGAGCAGCTGTTTTCAGACTAGATTAACATCACTCTACTGATGATCCTTCAGACTCTAAGTTTCAGGGCAGCAGCTTCTCAAGTTCTACACAATTTTACCATCTATATTTTTGTTGTGGTTGCCAAGCATCTTTGCAAGGGCAAAATAACATTGCTCATTCTTGCTCAGCATGAGAGGAATCTCCCATCTCCAGGCATCCCTGTCACACAGGCAACCATAGAAGGGAACCTAAGCTGAAAGCAGTGCAGAAACAGCAAAATGCAATGCCTGAAATGTAATATGGACAGAAGCACTGAAGACTCTTCTTAGGGTTGTTCAGGATGTGAGCTTTGTTTTTGTTTAATGTGATGCCTCTAAAGGCAATGGGCCTGTGCCCATCAGGGAATAGTGTCCCAGGAATTTAGGCAAGAGTAGGAAAAGTCATTAATCAGTACACTGTAAGTAAAACAGGAAAATCTTTCAGCTTCCCGATTCTTTCCCTCCAAAGGGCTCCTACCCTGTTCATCCAACATTTTACACTGCAATGCTTAAAATTTGCTAGATGACTTATTAAAAACACTTGCTAGCATTTCCACACTGTTTCTATCACAGTACCATGGATATTCCTTACACAGAGGAGCAATAACTTTTGTATTGTGAGAGAGAAGAGGAAGACAAGACCACAACTACCCCCACAGGACAAAAGTAAGTGAGGAAAAGGTGTCATATACAAAGGGGTGAAGTTGCATCCTGCCCAGCTGCCATCAAAGAAGCAGGAAAGCACAACAGCTGTTAGGCTATGTATCATAAAGAGGGAAGGAGAGACTGAAGAGCAGGACAAGAAAGCTGGCAGTCTCCCTGTATGCCCATCATCACCCACTCGGGGCAGCAGCCAGCAGAGGGCAATGCCAGCCCACGTACACACCACTCCAAAAGTAAAAAGGGTGGACCTGTCTGCCAGCCAGTGTCCCAACACAATCTGAAAAGTGTGAATTAAATAGGATATTTCCCCTTTGAAGACCTATGGCACTCTAGCAGTGATTGTACTTGCCCTTTTACTGATGCAGCTCTGACAGCTCTGTGTGCCATGGCATGGGGAAACAGGGACCTGAAAGTGCATGTCTGGCCCATTCAATACAAAACCTTTTTATTTTTCATCAGCCCCACAGCCATGCAATTGGCTTTCCTGAATCACTTTCTATGCACAATGGTCTGAGCTGTTATCCACTGCCTTTCAGCTGTGAGGCAGGTAAATGATAAGCAGTTTTGTGCTGCATGATTTCTCTGTACTCTAAAGTATGCCTGGTTGAGCCCCTGACACTGGACTGTGCAGCTTGACATCCTTAATAGCTTACAGAAAGGTGCCAAGCTGAACTGCAGTCCCAAGTAACACAGCATGAGATGAGGTGAGTGTGAACTCACTCACCTAGGAGCTACAGCTGTGGTTATTCTTTCAGGCTATTGCCTCTCCTGTCAGCTGTCCCTCAAAGCAGTCAAGTTTTGTATTGTTGCAAGGGTTTTCAGGCATTACATAATAAAATATTGCCTGTGTATGACCAGAAGCTTCGGGTCATGGCAATATGGACTGCTTTATGTAGTGATAGGAACAGAGCACAGCTAAGAGAGATAAGGGCAGGAGAGCTGGAGTGCAGGGAGAGCACTTGAAAGAGCAGGGGAGTGCCTGGGCTTGCTGAACTCCCAGAAGGAGCTGGGACTGAGGTGCCAGCAGAGAAGAAATTCAGGCAGGCGCTTGGGTGGTGATGGGTGGGAGCTGCAGGAATTTCTCTATGGGTTGGATGAGTTTAAATTAATCAAATATTTGTTCGGGTTGGAAAGGAGCTTAAAAGGTGTTTAGATCTAGTTCAAATCCCCTTGCCATGGTTTGGGACACCTTCCACTAGATCAGGTTGCTCAAAGCCCCATCCATACTGGCCCTGAACACTTCCAGTGATGAAGAATCCACAGCTTCTCTGTGCAACCTATTCCAGTGTCTTACCACCCTCACAGTTTGCAACCACTACCTCAACTTGCTTCAGATAACTCAGCTCTATAATGGGCTAAGCCCTCTTTCCTACATCAAGGACTCCATACAAAGGATGAATGTTCAGAGGACACAAAATATTACAGCCTTTAGCACAGGGTTTCAGCATTTGCTTCTCGCCTTGATCCCTCTTGTCTTGATCCCATCTGAACTATGCAGTTGGGATAGTTAGTACAGGAATGAAAGTACCTACAAAATCCCCCTCCACAATACCTCCATCTTGACAGTCAGCAGACCACTGCTTCTTGGAAAATTTGGCATGGCATCTCTGCCCCAAAAGGAGAGACTCAGTCATGCACGTCTCATCTTGTCACAACACATGAACGTACACAGTCCTGCACCTCTCTCTTCTAGTCAAAGCCAAGCAGAGATGTGACAGGCTGAAATATTTTCCCTGTCAATAACCAAATGCTCCAGTTCCTGTGCCTTCAGCTTTGCAGCAGCTTGTAAAGCAAACTGCATTGACTGCTGGAATCTGCAGTAGAATCCCATTCAGTTTTTTTCCACACAACAGCTGGGTTAAAAATCTTTGACGAACATGGTTTCCCTGCCATACTAATCACTTTTCTTAATCAAACCAATGAACCATCCAATTTGAATCTGTTTCTCATGAAACAGATATTTCACAAAGATTCAGGTGTGATTAATAAGCACACAACTCATGACACTGAGCCGAAAGGGGTCTCCAGCTCCCCGTTCCTGCCTTTCCTGCCAGCCAGAGATGTGAAGAAAGCAGTCATCCAGCTCAGGGTCAGGGCTGTGACAGCTCCTCAGTTGGCTGGGAAAGGGCAGATAAACTGCTGCGTCTCTGTTGTGTTGTAGCTGAGGGGAGTAGCTGTAGTACTGCAGTAGAAGGGCGTTTAAAGGCTCCAGGTGAAAATTAAGCATCTTGTTATTTTAAAGGATGTTTGAAGTTAAAGTCTTATGCCTCACACTCAGCTGCAATAAACAGAACAGGTGGACTGTTTCTAAAAAACTTCCTCACTGCAGGGGGAATAAAATGAAAATAAGCCAGACCACACATAAGCAGATGTTCCTACAGCAAGGCAATTCCCAGACAGAGAAGTTCTGATCCATTAACTGCTTCAGTGTATGGTACCAAACCCCCCATATGTGCTGGAGAAAAAAGCATGATGCTGCTGTGTTAATGGGTTCACTGCACAGGAACACAGTGACACAAGTTTGTGCTGCTGCTCTCTCCCTTCCTAGTAATTCCAGGGAAACCATGGAGCCTCACTGAAATAACCCAAAGTTTCCCACACTCTGCCAGCCAGCAGCACCTCAGAGGGACATTGTGCAAAAACCACCTCTGTGAGTGCAGTAGCATGTAGAGCAAGGAGGAATTTGCCATAAGAGCTGTCCACAGCTTGAAATGTCCTGTGGTTTGTAGGTTTGCAGCTTACCCATATGAGAGCACACATCCTCCCCACCCGAGCAGCCACTGCATAATGGGAAAACACAAAGAGAAGTGAAGAAAGGCTGAAGACAGCGTCACTAAAACAAGAAATGAGCTCCAAGGAAGAATGCTGCTTAAGGCTTGAGAATAGGCAGTGTTAGGTTCAAAAAAATTTTAATAGAGGAATAAATAAATGCTGTCAGTACAAAGTGACATTTCTGGTCCTTGAAAGCTGTCTCTGCTGTTTGATGGAGCACTGTGGCAGCCCTCTGAGTGTGACACTTATACACTATTATGACTGTTATTTTGGAACTGAGTTGACTGATTTGTGTTAGGGGAGCATCTCATCTACGTTTCCTTCAGCTGATCCTTTGAGGACTGACAGGCACACATCTATGCAGTCTCAATCAGTGTTTTGCCTGTGACTGCCTCGATGTTGCTTTGTTCCTTTAAGATTTCCTTATGGTTTGTCCAGGCAATCCTGATGGGCGAACCTGACTTGACAAACTTCCTCCAGATTACTACAAACCAGCACATCAGTAAGATACAGCAGTAGTACAGATTTCTCCCAATTTCTTCACCACAAACCTAAGTAAAGGTTTCACACTTGTTGCAAACATTGCCCAACCTGAGAAGGTAATGAGCAGATGTGTGGGTATGCACATGAGCTCCCCCAGAAATGAGAAAGAGTAACCAGGTGAAGAAAGGACAAGGACTTGGGTCTCTCTAGGAGCAGTGATGAGACTAACAGGGTCATAACATGAGGGCTGCTCCATGAAAACAACATGAAAGAGCTCTTCTCAGCAAGAAATACATGGGAGATCTCCAGTGCAAGACAAATCCAAGGACATGATAAAGGAAAGGCAACTGTACATGGACTCTCACACTTGCCTTTGCAGTTCAGGAAAGAGGAACAATTACTTCTAAGAAATGTTGTTATGCCCTGAAGCAGAGGATGAATTGAACCCATTAGAGTTGTTCAATCTTCTCTCTGGTGGCCACTTCAAAACAGTGGCTTTTGTTTAGCAAAATGTGTACAGCAGTTATAATTGCAAAATTAACCTTCAAAATCAGAAACCAGCATAACTGAAGGAGCTGTATCAGCAAAAGCTTGGAACAGAACTCTGAGGGTTTGTTGCCATTTTCCACCTGAAACTGCCAGCTCTGGAGCTAGACTGGGGGTAAATGTCAGCAAAATGCTATTTTTTTCCTGGAATACAGACTGTTCAGTGACCAGCTGATACCTGTGGTTTCACCACAGGCAGTACTTGGGTTTGTACACCCCCTTTTCAGCTTCGCTGTGAATAAGCTATGCTTTTATTTATGCTGCAACACAAAATTACCGAGGCTAAGTTTTTAGGACATCCCAGCATCTGGGTTGTGAAATCCACACTTTGGTAGGTGAATTAGGTTTTTATTTTAGTTTTCCACACAGGCTCTGGGTACCTTACCATACAAGTCAAGGTAGAGCATGTGACTCATACTACCATGGTGCAAGATTATTCTTGTGGTATAATTTGGGCAGGGGGAGAAAGGAGAGAAATCATAGACTGTGCTGCTGTGTGGCCGGACAATGAAGGAACTGTAATAAGCTTTGGTCTGTGGAAAGCTGAGATGGAAACTTAAGTAGCAAATTAGGGAGATATATAGCCCTCTTTCACGCCACTTGAATGGCTAAATATGTGGCAGAATTCTCATTAACATCTCCATCCTCATACCTGGCTCTTGAGCAGTGTAACGTACCTTGAGGCAGCAAGCACACACACATCCCACATCTGTCTGTCCCTCCCAGTCACCAGCTAACTCCTCTTTTTAAACAGCTTGAAGATGAATGTAGTTACACAAAGACCACCAGAAATCACACAGATGGAGAGAGAGAGCCTGGAGGAGAGTCGGCATGGAATGCCCCATCACTACTTCAGTCTTGGGAACTCAACTTCCCCCTTGCCCTACTGCACCTGTCCTGCAGTATTAATAACCAACATAAACCCTAAAGGAAGCACTGTTCTTTATTTCTGATTTGTCAAAGGTGGATGGATTGGAAGGGTTGTGGGTAATATGGAAATGGCATAGGCAGAGGATCCCTTCTGGGAGCCTGATTATTGAAAAGCGGCTGCTATTTACACAGTTAATGCCATTCACTTCCTGCACCTGCTCAATCATTCATTTCCCAGTGCAAGCTAGCTTTGCCTTGCTGCAAAGTCAGGGAATTTAAGGGAGCTACACCTGCAGGTTTTCTTTTTCTCTGCAATGATTGCGGAGTTGAGCTTGTAAAACTCCCATTTATACATTTCCAGTCCTTCATCTTCCTTTTCTGTCAATTCTTTTCCCACCCACTTATATGTATATATGCTTTTCCAAGTATTTATGTTTCTGATAGTGAATCCAAAGCCCTCTTTTTCTAACTCCTGTTGGACCCTCAGCCTCTTCATGTACTACAAAAAAACCTATTTCATTCTGCAATTGTCCAAAAACACCCAAAAAATTGAGCTATCTTCCTCACTTATACTAGTTTTTCTTCATATTCTATCCAGTCTTTGAGAGAGGCTCCATGCCCTACATCCAGGGACATCCAATTTTTTATTATGTCCCTATGAATGTAAATTCTGTGTTGTCACCCCCAGCAAACACACTTTTATAGTTTAATCTACTTTGAATTCTGGTTTAAAAGAAGACCAAAACAAACCACAAAGAATTATGCAGCTGACCTTTCTTCCCAATCTTGCCCCAGTCTCCTTTCTTGATAATGAATGTCTGCAGAGAGGCTGTAGGCCACCAAGTGGAAAGGAAGCAGGAAGGGAGAGAGTTACAGCCCCATGGTTCTGCCTATTGGTGCTTAAGCATACACCAGCTGTAAGTTACATTAGGGGAGGGCAGTTGCAGCTCTGAGCACCTGAAAAACCCATCAGCAAGGGTTAAGTAACAGAAAAATGGAAGGCTTCTGGGTTTTTGGTTATTTTTTTTCCATTATCAAGAGAAGGACTCCTGTATAATGTAAAATCCATACTGCTACACAGCACATTAAGCCTTTGCAATACTAACCTGTTAGATTTGATGCCGTGGTGGTGAGCTGTCATCCATTGTAGAGTATCCATCTGCTTGTTGTCATACTTACACAGGAACTGAATAAACTGCCCCCATCTGCCAAAGTTTTGGCTTTGGTTACAGAGAGACAACAGCAGGAAGAAGGTCAAGGTCAAGTAAAGCAGATAAACATGATTTAACTCTGAGCAGATGATGACTCACCTGTCTTCAGTGGGAACAGCCTGGTACTAATGTATCTGATTGAACAAGGGTTGGAGGGATAAACCAACTTAAAGGGAATGACAATGCAAAAATTAAAAAGTAATAAAAAGCTTAAGGTTGAAAGCAAAACAGCTCATGATCTCTTTCTTTTTGTTCCCATCTGAAGAAACAATAGTATGCTCTTAAAATCAGCACGTGTCAAGTCAGACACTGGAAAGGAATTGAGAGGATTATTTCACAATTTTATTGCACAATTGAAAATTAACCTTTTTTTTTTTAAATATTTACAAGCCATTTACTTTGCACACACAATCTAAACAGCATTTTCCCCAATAAAATTGTCACCTAGAAAACTTACACACAGACTGAAGCATATGTGTAAATTAAGTGGTTTGTGTTAAATGCAAATTGCCTCAGTCTGGAGGGGGAGGTGCTTGGGAGATGGGACAGCCTAAGGAAAGAAGACACATTTTTCTTTTCTCTTTCCTGAAACATTTCTTAAAAACCTTTCTCCAAGCTGGAGAGAGAAACAGAAGAGTTGTAGCAGAAGGACAATCAGGTATATATTGGGAAATTCAAGGTGCTGAGTTGGAGAGTCGGAATCTTCAGTGCCACAAGCCTTGTTTCATGCATAGCTCACCCTAAAGGTCACTGGCACTCCAGTTTTCCCCTGGAGAATGTAGAATCACCTTGGCCATGAGAGAAAAAGAATGAGGTTTGAGTCTTAAAAAGAAACACACATGACAAGCCATTGTTGGGGGATTTTACCCCTTTCTCAGAGTTTCTTACCTGCACTGTTGGAAATGTGCTGGCTGACACACTGCCACAAACCTGGCACAACCTGACCACCAATGCCGGGGGTAATATTTTACCCACCATTACGAAGCCCACGGTTTTGGGCTGAAAATGAGTGCTTTCCTGGCTGTTAGCACAAGCTGCCTGTCACAACATGCAGCACAGTCTCTGGAGTCCACAAATCACCTCCCTCCCGTGGCTGATCCACCCACACCTTTTCTGTCACATGGATTGTTGTTCTCAAGTTTGTCAGCTAATATTGAGTATAAGGCCTTGTAGCACTTACTGCTCAGTTTCCAGGGGATTTTGACACCTGCAATCTTAAATGAGTAGGTGGCAGCTCTAAAACTGATGCTCACCACCAGCACCGTAACCTTTTCAGCTACTCACAGAGCAAGGGGTGAAGTGGTGCTGAAGTGAACTGAAATGCCCTCTTCTGAAGTCCTGCTCACTCCATTGACTCTCAAAGAAAACAAAGGGGACAGAAAAGGATGTCAATCACCAGAAAAAGCTGCCCAGGAAGTGTCACCATCCCCGGAGGTATTTAAAAGATGAGTAGGTGTGGCACTTAGGGACATGGCTTAGTGGTGGACTTGATCATAGATGTCTCTTCCAACCTAAGTGATTCCATGACTGTATGACCAACCCCCACACCACAGGTCTCAAGACAGCTGCCAAGTTGTATGGGCTGAATCAGGGCCTGAATGGTTCTAGCTGGGCACCTAAGAACTAAGGATTCTGGCATTGTGAGATTCATTTGGTATTCAGATCACTTTGGTGCCACCTTTCATCAGGTTTTGGGTTCCCTAGGGAGGAGTGGTGGATTAAGTTTTGTTTTTGCATTAATGGCATTAGAGGCCTAAGTCCTCTTCTCTCCTCTCCTCATTTTTTCTTTTTCTTTTTTTTTTTTTTTTTTTTTTTAATTTAACATGTTATTGATAGTTTAAGGGAGCCAGCAATGGAGAGGTGTCTTTTCTCTATGTAATAGTTATAATCAGATCTCAGCACTGTGGATGTTGTACATATAGTCTTTAAAATGCCTGTAAACACCAGCCTAAGGTAGATATAAAGATGGATTTAGTGCCGCAGCAGATGGGAACATGGAGAAAAAGTGGAAAACACAAGAATGGGCTGGCTAAAGAAGGATCCTGAAATGGAACCCTACAGAAATAGGGGGAAATTTGTAAATACTGGAAACCTGTGCTAAAATTCCTGGCTTGAGTAGATTACTAACCCTCATAGTGCTGCTGATTCCAGCCACACAGGACTATTTACAATTACTCTCTTCCTCTCAAAACAGTATTTTTCTGGAAGGTCTATGGATGTAGTAGACAGAAAACATTGAACAAAATGAGTATGTTAAAAATAAACCAAAACACAGTGAACCCATTTTTACAGCTTTAAAATGATTAATTTTTTATCAGGTGTAGCTTGAAGATTAAAATTGAGAAAACCCCCCGCAGAATAAATTTGTGTGGAGGCTCAGGTGCCATGTGAGAAACACTGCTCCAGTACTGAATTCATACAGTGGTCTGATATGAGCCAGTAGACTTTCATACTTATTGGAAGAGAGACAGCTAAGGTAGAAATAAAACCTGTGATAGCACAAACTAATAAAAAAAATACCCCAAGCTATAGGAAAGACTTTCCCTGCACTAACATGGAGGACAACTCAATGATCCCTCAGTTCTGTTCTTCTCCACAGACAATGCTGTAATGTTTTCAAGTCTGACAGATGCAGAAGCAAGCTGCAACCTATTAAAATAAATAGAACAACCTATTAAAATAAATAGAACTTCCTGAGTTGGAAAAGACCCACAAGGATCACCAAGTCCAACCGGTGATCTGGCCCTGGACAGGACAGGCCCTGGACAGGACCATCCCCAAGAGTCATACCATGTGCCTGAGAATACTGTCCAACTGCTTTTTGATCTTTGTCAGGCACAGTGCTGTGACCACTTCCCTTGGGGAGCCTGTTCCAGTGCCCAACTACCCTCTGGGTGAAGAACTTTTCCTGATATCAAACCTAAACCTCCCCTGGCACAACTTCAGGCCATTCCCTCAGGTCCTGTCACTGGTCACCAGAGAGAAGAGATCAGTGCCTGCCCCTCCTCTTTCCCTCATGAGGAAGTTTTAATTGCAGTGAGGTCTCCTCCCAAGTTCCTTCTTCTCCAGGTTGAAAAAGCCAAATTATCTCAGACACACCTCCTATGGCTTCCCCTCTAAACCTTTCAGCATCTTTCTGGATGCTGAATCTAAAGCTCTCTGAGAGCTTTAGATCTTTATTATATTGTGGCACCCAAAAGTGCCCCCAGCACTCGAGGTGAGGCTGCCCCAGTGCAGAGCAGAGCAGGACAATCCCCTCCTTTGCCCAGCTGAGGATGCTGTGCCTGATGCCCCTCAGGGCAGGGGTGGCCCTTCTGCCTGCCAGGGTACTGCTGGCTCATATTCAGCTTTGAATATAAATATCTAAATTGAACAACATGAATAAAAAATATTTTGCAAACTTTTAATTTCACTCATGAAAATGGAAATGAAAGCAATAAAATTTAGAAAATATTTGTGTCTTGGGTGATCTGATTCAGAGTTGTTTTTTAGTACATGCCTTTTTTTTTCTCTATGAAGTGTAAACAGAAAGATGATGATAGTGCCTGTATTCTCTGCATTTATGAAAGAAGCTGGAAGGTTAACTTGGTGGATATTTTATATTGATGACTCACTGTGAATGTTAATCCTTGTGGGCCCTTACAGTACTCAACAGCTTTTTTTATTTTTTAAATTGCCTTTGCTGTTCTTTGAAGAAGTCTTAACAGTGAAAAATAAAAGATGTAAACTCTCTGGGAGCCATTTGAACCTGTATGGAAATATTCATTGATATTATGGATGGAAAACATAATTTTGCTTATCTGTCTATTCTCTTATCAACACAGCAGAAGCTTGAACACTGGCCTGAACACCGAGTCTCAGGTCAACTGGATTAATTGGTGCTATTACAATTAGTAAACACTGAGCAAGGTGTCAAGGGAAAATACATACATCTCTTGTTCTCATTCTGGACCAGCAAACTGCTGAGCTCCATCTTTTCCTCACCCCAAGGGGCCTCTGTCACTCACAGCAAGTGTACATCGAAAATGCAGAAAAGCTCAGCAAAGTCGATCATCAGAACAAGAGATTTCATACTGAACTCACTATTGCCATCTACAAACAGTCACAGGTGGTGGTGCCCCTTCTTTCCTGCTGCTGGTGGTTAGGTCTGACTGGATGAAGAATTCATGGATCAATCTGCATTGGACAGCTCTTCCTTCCCTTACAGCATCACTGGAGAGCACTGCTGGAACAAGAGTTCCACAGGCAGATCAAAAGAAGAAATTCTATGAACCTCACTAACTCTAGCTTTGCCTCAACCATTGACCTCAGTGCTGACAATTTAAGAAAGGCTGGATAGTCAAGACTCCCACTGTTATCAAGCTTCTATTATCTTTTTTCTTTTTTTTCCTTTTTCTGAAGGGCACCAAAGGATCAGTGTGGGAATCCAAAGAATTGAAACATTAAATATCTTTGAGCTGAGAATGGTTTACTCTCAGTGCTTTCAGGAATTTTACAATCCATAGAATTTACTGCAGGTGGGCCACATTGGCCAGTGTTGGTTAAGAAATGCCACAAATTCAGAATGGGGTTAGTCCAGCCCACACATCCTATGAACAGATCTTCTGAGGGACTTCAAAATGCTTATGTCTTCCTCATTCCTCTGAAAATCTGGCTACTTAAAACAAACCCATCATACCCCCACCTGCAATTATTTACTCCATATTTCTTTGCTTACCTGACAGACTGCTCATAGTCCTTAGAGTGGTCCCAGTGATGGAGCAGACATGCTTGGACAGAGCTGGGATTCGTCACTCTTGCAAATTCGGCTGTTAGCATTTGTTGGCTGGGGGTGAATGCTACAAGGCCTCTGAATGTGTGATTTCCATCAGCTTCATAGATCCCCTCCACATGAGAAAAGCCTGCAGAACTGCAGGTGTTCTGTTCAGAACAGAACTGCAGGTGTTCTGCTCTGAAAGCCTCAGAGTATGGGGGATAGTTGATTTTCCTAAATCACAGTTTATACCTATCCTTTGGGAAAAAAAAAAAAGTCTGTCTTTGCTCAAAATTAAGACTGCTATTGTATTATGAAAACCTAAATGAAAGAAGCAGTAAAAAGAAGTGTCATACACCCAGCTGCTTCATTCACCCAAATATTATGCATTCTGTGCAGAGACAGAACTCCCTCAAAAAAACCTGAACAAAGACTTGTGCACAGGCCACGTCCTACTATGTATGTGTGAGGGGACAGAAAGAAGTTTTACGAGCAAATCACCAACTCCACCACTAACTTGAAATTTCAGATCCTCTAACTTTCATGTGATTGAATTTGCAGCCTTATCACAAGCCTCGTGATGTAGCTGTTAATGTTGAAAATTCACACTTCCATTGACTCACAATTATGTTGCTATAATACTCAGAAATAGGCTAAGCTTGGCTTGAATTTCCTGGCCTAATCCATTTGGGGACCTCTTCTTAAACATATATGGTAAGGGTGTCTAAATCCCTGGTCAGAGAATTACCCTCAGGTCAGAACCATTTCTTTTAGAATGAAATTTTGTGTCTTGTGGCAATGGACATGGAGCTCTCAAATGCAGCCTTTGCTACCTGTGCAGTGACTTCCACCAACTTATGCTGCAGAGATTTAAGACATTTTAACTCTACAGAAATAGAAATGTTCTGGGAGCAAGGAAGCTGCTCTTGGCATATGAGGAGAAGCCACACACAATGACTGAACAGATACTAAACTCTAAGCCTGGGCTTCAGACTGCATCCTGACACTTTCAGTGACCTAACACTTCCACTAGAGTATCCACTAACACATCTGAACAAATATGTTCATATCACTGGCCACATAAATAAATATTTGGCTGGCTTTCTAATTCCCAGATTTTTTTCAACTCAACATCATAATTCTACTCTGTAAACAAACCCCAAATCCTAAGTAAGGTAAGAGGAAAACATTCCAGCCAACTGACTCATACACAGCTCCTTTTGAAATTCTCAAGGACTTTATGTTCTGTTTTGGGAATGTATAAACTACTCATAAAACCAAACTCTTATAAAAGCAAGATTTTTCTAAATCCAGGTTTGTAAGCATTTCCTGAGAAATAATTTCTGTGCACAGCCAGCAGCTTTTCCAAGCAACTTCATATAGTGAAACAATATACAATCTTCAAATAATCCACAATACACCTAAGTGTTTGGATGTAAACACACCATCTAAATATACATTATTAATTACTACTGTAAAAATTACTTCATTGAGCTATCAATGCTTCTGCATTTTCAATGCTGCAGTGGAAATACCTGATTACTAGCTGGCATTTTCTACTAGTGACTTATTTGTTCCAGTTTCACCTAGTGGAGTTGCAGAAACTTAGCTGCTTTTTTTTCCCCCCCTAATATTGAAATATGTTTTGAGGTAACCATGATACATTCCCTTTCTAGCACTCCCACCACTGAAAGTGTTAGACCTGGTTGAAGTTCATAAATAATGACACTCATCCCACTTGCTGATCTTGCTGTGTTCTGCTGCTGCTGCCCTGAAACCTCAGGAACACCCATACAATATCTGGCAGAGCAGGAAGGAATGTCCTGAACAATGCCTAAGAGTAATATCTCTGCTGATTTGCCAGGACTCTCAGTGCTTCTGGCCATTAATCTTTCTCAGCCGAAAACAGATGGGGCTATTAGGCAGGCTGGAGTAATGGGGGAAACTGGCAAGACAGAGAAGGAAATGCATTATCTTCTGGGTAGAACTGCACATAAAAATGAGAACATTAAAAATGTATTTTTCATATTTAATTGGATAATGTATGATTATACCTACCAGAAAATGATGTGCAATGTGCTTTGTGCAGGGCATTTATAAAACTGTTCAGCTGTGCTAGGGTCGTATTTTCCTCTGGAGAGAAACAGCAGCTACGGTTCTGACGAGGTTTTTGTGCTTCTCCCTCTAACACAGGGCTTACTCTGCTGCAACAGCTACTGCAAATAACACTACAAAGTGCCTCTGCTTGTTGCAGTAAAAGGAAAATGCAGCTTGCCATTTACCAACAAACCACATGAAGCTAACCAGGTAAAAAATCAGTACTTTAGGAGTAATGGGAGCATATGTCATATTCAGTCTAACTAAGGTGATGGAACTGCAGGTACAGCTGCTAATTCCTTTATGCCATGGCATCCAAGATAATGATTACAATCAGAAAAAAAAATAGCAAATTAGGAAGTGGGACCAGATTGTTTACACAGGAAACTAGCAAGGCTGGAAGGAATTACTACAACTAGGACTTGGGAAAAAACCTGATAGATACTAAGACCTATCCCAGATAAACAGAGACATTTTCTATGCAGGCAAATGGTAGGTGATCCTTAGCGAGAAAGGATAGGATGGAAACTACAGCCAAACTTTTGAAGGTGTGTGTATATGTCTCTATATATAGATATATCTACTGTGACAACAAGTGGAAACAGATCAGAAGGATATGAAGGGTATGATAAGGTATCAAGTAAGTGTTTCACCCAAAACTTGGACTTGCAGAGCCTGTTACATCACAGGAAGAAGCATGAAAACAAAAATAGGAGGACTAGTGCCAGGCGCCAGGTTATTATTTGGCATAATAATTATGTCTGAAAGTGGTGGGATGTCAAAAGAAGCTGGAAAATACACAGTTCCGGCTTTGGGACTTGAAAAGTTTACAATAACTCCTAAATGTCAATGTTTTGTAGTGGAGAGGAAAAAGGGAGACACAGAACAAAATATGTCAAGATAAGAACCCAATTTCTGTAATACTTTATTTCTGATCCCCTAATTAGGAAAAGGTGAGCATTTAGGAAGGTAAAAGAGGAAAATATCCTCAAAACCTAGTAGGGTGACATTAAAGGTAAATTTAAAACCAAAAACCTCTTTTTCTTTTTAAAGAATTAAGGGCTCTAAGAAAACCTGAAATCCTCAGATTAAAATAGAAAGGGCTGATAGACAGCCATGGAGTATGGTACCCCTTGGACAAATGGAAGATAAAGACAAGGAAATGTTGATATGACTAAATGGGAAATTTTAGAAGTTATTCAGGCCAAATAGGAAACCTCCAGAGAATGGAAATAAAACTGTGTAAAGCTGAAAGAAGGTATGTAACAGTTAAGATGGAGTTTGAGGAAGCTAAGAGGGAATCTGAAGAGCAAACAGTAGGAAGTTAAAACTGAAAATGAACATTTGCTCAGTACACCAAAAGCAGAAAGTGGAGATAACAGGCAGGCCACCCCAAGCAAGTAGAAGAAACAATTAAAGACAATAGGAACATTGCCAAGAATCTAAATGATTTATTTGCATCAGTCTTCACTGAGAGGGTGCTGGAGTGGCATCTAAACGAGAGACTCACACTTTCCAAATATCAAAGATAAGGAGAGGTCATAGATTGAGGACTCAAGAAAGAAGTTGGTGGAACAAATCAATAAATCAAAGGCATTAAGTTACCAGGTTTATCAGCTACTTCTGGAAGATTTCAGGAGAAAACTGAGAATTAAGTAACAAAGTTCCTAGCAAATACTACAGCAGAGGACTGGAAGACAGCCAGTGTTATAACTGAATTGGGAATTTTTTTTGTTGTCAGTGGTGGATTTTTTCATGGTGTTGGAGGAGCCCTGGCAGTTACAGACTGATATGTAATCCTAACTTGCCATCAGGTAAATTGTTTGAAATGTGCTAAAAACCCTTAAGACCCCCACCTCTCAAATTATGAAGCACAGAGACAAATATGACATGATAGATACAAGTCAGTACAGTGTCTATAAGGACAAAACAAGGGACTCTTTGTACCTACTACCAATCTCTCAGCTGATTACACCAGCCAGCACACCTAAGCCTACCCAGGAGGTCCCAAGACTCATTCAACCGGCAAGTAGCAAATCATTACCTCCCTGCTCCCCCATCCTTCACCACTGAGAAGAGAATAATAAGAATACTGATAATGGAACAGGCAAATAATGTACAGGTTATGCTGCTGTAGGGCAATCGAGTCTATCCTTGGGCAAAGTTGTTAAGCCAAGGAGAAATGTACATCTGGAAATGAAATTTTTTTATACATATGGAACATAATGGTGGCCACACTGAAGCTCTGACTGGAGATTTCATGTAGGTACAATGAATGGTAGCCTCTCTTAGATCAACTTTTAGGATCTTCATGCACACTGGCTTATCAACAGCCTCTGTGCAGCAGGGTTCTTCTCATTCTCAATCAGCACAATGACCTGTGCCTTTAATGGTAATACAGGACTTGGGCAGTTAAGACTTTGATGTTTTTAAAAGAATGTATCTTAGCCAGATCTGAGCACTAATATCACTTCTTCTCAGCTCTCTCCAGCTTTTTATGTAAATCTTTACATAAAGCCATTAAGAACAGAAAAAAAAACTCTTTGGAAAATTATGCAGTGATGTATTCTTATGCAGCCAACACTCCCAGGGGAAGAAGTGAAAACTACACACAGCCTCCCGCCCCTTTTTATTTCTTGTCAAAGACATTGCCTTTTTTGGCTTTTCTTATATATACACAGAATGATGAACTGATATTTGTAGTTTAAATGTCTGGTTTAACTGCATGGTTTCCACCGTAACAGAAATCTCTCACAAAATGTCAGGTTAGAAATAAAACCAAGCTCTAGAGGGATGAGGTGGGGAGGAAAGTAGAAGGTCCAGTGGCTGAAAAACAAAATGGAAAAATGTGAGCAGAACACAATATGGATCCGTTTCCCAGCTCAGGCAGTGGTATTGGTACATGTGGTTGGTTGGGGCAGGGAGACAGACACATTGCTCACTGAGTTGTTTCTGCTTTCTCTATTAACATTGCAACAGAAATTACAAACAGCCCTGAAAGGGGTAGTGCACCTCATCTCTTCCTCCCATGTAAACACAACATTAATACTGCAGATAAAGAAAATGGCAAGAAGTCCAGTGTCTTGTTTTCTGCATTTTGCTTGTTAGGTTCCTGTTTGACCTCCAGCAAATTCCTGTGTGTACCGATGTTGTGAACTTGACCAGTCCACGTTCAAGCAAACACTCACTCAGATTCCCAACACATTCTTTTCTCCCCGTCCAATGGGGAGTTTATTCCTAACAGTTCTGCTCCTTTAATTATAAACTCCTTTAACGAAGTAGTTCTGAGACCTTGCAGCAGGCAGCAGGAGAGCACCAAGGCTACTAGTTGCCCTTTTACTCATTTATATTTACTGTTCAGCAAAGAAGTCCACTTAAAGCCTAAGGCCCAGTGCCTTCACAGATGGGCAGCACTGAAATGAGCCTACAAATCAGTATTCCCCGGGTACAATGTGCCTTATAGGTAAAATTCAATTCTTGCCTAAAAAAGATAAAGGGTTAGAGCCAGGCCCTTTATCTTACGAGACACAAGTGAACAAGTTGCTCTGATGAAAACAGACTTTAAACAGACAAGTTTTGTTCACTTTCTGGCAGAGCTACTCATCTTCTTTACTGGACCACCAAAACTGAAGATGGCAAAGAAACACAAGGGAAGATATTTCCTTGGCAAGGAAAGGAGCAGCATTTAGGACTGGGGCCAAGGCAGGGTGGGATATAAGGGATTTTCCTGATAAAACAATTAATTTGAGAAAAAAAGACCAACCAATATCATGTATACAACAGAACCAGTATCACACCTTCTCAGGAGTGCAGTTTTGTATAAGTGTCCCCTGTGTTTTCAAGGCTAATTCAGACCTTTGGCTCATCCTGCATTAACAAGGTCATCCATGTTAACAGGGCCCCTGTGAAAGTTCACAGGTGAAAGTTCCCTTTTAGAGTAGTGCAGATTTGAAATTCACAGGACAGCGACCCGAAGATCTTCCTTTAGAGATAAAAAGCATGTCAAATTATTAAATAGCAACATGAAATCCTATATTCTGAAGGTCTGGCTGTGCTCTGCAGTCAAGAGAGCGGAGTGCAATCCCAGTCCCTGCCCAGTCCCCACCTTCGGTGGCTAGGAGGGCGCCCGGCCGGCCCCGCTCGCAGACACCTCACGAACGCTAAAGCCGACAGACCCGGGGCAGTCAGGGAAGGGATGAACTAGCATAGTCCGAAGAGATGTCACTTCAAATTTCTACTGTTAGAACTGCCAAGTATGATATAAAAACAGAAAGTGTTTCTCAGTTTGGTGTTCGAAGACCAGGCCCCAGATGCTGAGCGGCCCTTGCCTCAGTGTCCCTGCTGGCCAGGCACGGGCTCCACGGTGCTAACTGTTGTTCTCTGCCGTGAGATATTTGAGGGCCGCGAAGCCGTAGTGGCGTGACATGTCCTGCTGGAACTCCTCCTTGAGCGTCTTGAGACAGATGCGGTATTGCTTGTTGGAGCGGAACTTGGTGATGTCGAAGCTGGGCGCGTGCGGCATGTGGATCATGTAGGCGTTGGGCAGCACCGTGAACTCATACTCCTGCGGGACAAAGGCACGGCTGTGAGGGGGATCCCAGCCTCCCACAAGGCACCTCCCCTGCACCTCCACAGCCAAACGTGCTCCGTGGTGTAACGGCGCGGTTTGTGTCTCAGGAACCGCAAACCCATCAGGGATCTCAAACAAGCTGCCTTTGTTTTTTCAAGTAGCTTTTTCTTGGTTTTTTGAAAGATCTACTTAATCTTTTTGTAAAATAGAATTTTTTGGGTTGGAAGGCACCTTTAAAGACAACCTAGACCAACCTCCCTGCCAAGAACAGGGACATCTTCAACTAGATCAGGTTGTCAGAGCCCCATCCAACCTGACCTTGCATGTTTCCAGTGATGGGGTGTCCACCTTCCCTCTGGATAATCTCTCCCAGTATTTTACTACCCTCATGGTAAAAAAACCCCAACAATTTTAAAACATTTTACTCCATATAAGCCAAATAATGGAGAAATAGTACAAAAGGCACACCTGAAGCCATGTCTGCCACACAGATTTTTCAGCAGTGCAATTGCAACAACACAGCTGTGACTACATAGCATGAGTCTTAAGTGTCCATGCAAAAACATGGCTTTGCCACTAAAATTTATTTTGTTTGGGATACTAGAATAAGCTACATTTACAAAAGCAAAACTCCATGACATATGTTGCTTTGCCTATATGCTAAGATACTTACAGAGACAAAATTGTCCCAAATTATTTATAAACCTGAAATAAGGGGAGAATATGGTATCATTTACAGGCAATATGTGAAAATGAACCTGCTAATTCCATATGCTTTGAGACATTTTTACTCAAATTAAGTTCTCCCTCACAAAGTTTGGGATACTGTGCTAACTCTCCTTCTCCTGTAAAACTACTTCACTTTTTCTCTTTATATCTGACCAAATTCTTTGACAATTTTTGTTGTTAAAAAAATGATGGTTGATTTAACTCTCCATTATTCCTGTAAGATTAATTCAGTTTTTACAGGTAAATATATGAGGATTAGAGCAAAGCTTGAAAAAGCCTGATTCTTAGACAAGATGAAAGTTCACTAGTGTAGGATGTACAACAAGCAGGTATCTTCTGCAAGGAACTAGGTAAGAGATGTGAACCTCATTATTCTGTAGCCAAATGCAGTACCCTAACCACTTTCTTCATATGGAATTTCAAGAAGACGGAGTTGTATTGGATGCAAATTACAAAGAAACTTTGAAGCCTCCACAGGCAAATTTCCTATTTTCTCACACAGTTTCTATCTGCAGCTGTTGCTGGATTGACTCATTAACCCATTAAAAAAAGAAACTGGCCAGGGAAGGAACAGCCACAGAGCATGCTGACTTTATAGGAAGTGGTGCACAACTCCCCCTGGTTTGCAGTGCCCAGTCACTTGTAGATTTAGGAGTTGGTACAGAGACAAAGAATATCTGCTGCAGAGAGGCAGAGTACTCCAAAATATTTTAGCAGGCAAAGAGATTTATGGGAAAAACACACCTGTGCTGATAAACCTGAGTGTTTCACCTGTATGTGCTGGACAGCTAAGTGCAGATGCAGCTCCTCCTTCCTGATGAGAATGCCTGTTCCCTGACAGACAGTGCTAAAGTGGTAAATCTTTGTGCCAATTTACAATGTTGTCATATACAGGAATGGGGTCCTCTGAACTTCTGTTTGGGGTGAAAAATGTATAGCAAGAGCAAAATAATCTGATGCTCACAGGCAGAATTTATGCACCTGGAAGATGCTTAGGACTAATGAGGAACCAAATGTGAAACCAAAGGCTGGCACCATGGAGTGTGGAGAGCTGATAAACCACAAACAACAGAAAACAACTCTAAAGGACCTTAAAACTATGGGCTAGAGCTGCAGAGGAAGATGGATGCCCCTCATACAACCTTTTCTTTGTTCTCTGTTTTCATCTCAAGTCTGTAATGCTGCAGGTCAGGGACTGTTTATACTCTGCAGTCCTAACTGTTCAGCACAGCAGTGTTCTCATACCTCTGAATGGCCTTCAGGCACATAAAGCCTTTCAAAAAACTGTGAGTCTACTGCTAATAATCCCCTTTGAAATATGCTGGGCTAGGGTTCTGGGAAATGGGACACTCACAGTCTAGTAGCACAGTCACTGGAAAGGTAGGAAAAGGTGTCCTAATGACCTCACCCTACTACATGGAAGCCTCTGTTGAGAAGGCAATGCATTTGCAGGAACCTCTGTCCCTATCTCCAAGCTTACAAATTCTTTAGATGGAGACTAGCACTATCTGTGCATTTGTACAGCATCCAGCTCAGTGGACACCTGCATGCTCCCAGAATAAGAATGATGATTATCTCTATGCCATGTCCTTCTCCGAGGGATGGCAGTGACACAGGCTCTTGGAAACGGATCTGGAACAGACCTCTTGACAGCCACTGCAGTCATGAGGAGCAACAAAAAAACTGAGAAGCTGCTCTGCCTGCTGGTAATGAAGCCAGCCAAGCAGCTGGCAGCAACCTGATCTGTGCACACCCAAAGCAGAGGAATGCCACAGGGGAAGTAGCTGTGCCATCCCATGTCTCCTCAAGGCTCATTTGTGGGAGAACATGCCAATATCCAAATTGCTACAGAGGAAAATGAAACTTCTTTTAAATGTGATACTGTGCTCAAGGCTGGAAGAGTGAGAAGAACAATTTCCCAGAGTTAATTCCAACCCAATGGTCATTTAAAATAATTGCGCTATGATCAACTTTGAAAACTGTTTCCATTTCCCATGTGTAAATCTCTGTGCTGAGCAGACACCTCTGAACAGAAGAGTTAAATCCTGAATGCTACATAAGAGCTGCCACTGGGAACATAAGCCTTGTTACCCATATTAACAAATAATAAACCATTACACTGGCACTCTCCACAACTGATGGTTAATTAATTAGTGCTTGGAAAGTGCACTGGAAAATTACAGTGCTATAGCAAAGTATTATTAACATTAATATAAGGGAAAATGTTTTTTCTAGTCTATAATAATTTTTTGTCATGTAAGTAGGTACAAATTTGTTGGGAATGCCCTTGGCAAACAGAGGGCAAGTGGCTGCCAGCCCAAGGTGACCATATGGTTTTGTAAGCAGAAGTAGAAAATATCCTTCCCACACATGCCTGCACACAAATACACTGTAGCCCACACCCCAGGGACACAATCTCCCACTAACTTGCTCCAAGCCTTGAGCTTCTCTGCTTCACATAAACTTGTAGAACTTGAGCAGAGAAAGATCTGCTGTATTCCAGATTGATAGCAGAAGCTATCACAGGAGGATACAGATCACCAAAACCTATTTTTTTGGTTAGCATGAAATGCTACTAGTTCAAACACTGGGATTGAAACCAAACTGAAAAAACTACAACAAACCCATACTAAAAAGAAATGCCATGACCCAGACCTTACCGATGAGCACAGTCCTCATCTAAGAACAGCAGGGTGATGCAAATCCTGCCATTTCAGTGAGCAGCAGCACAGGGCTCCCATGGAGCCATAGTCACTGCCAGCCTCTAAGATTTAGGTTGGCAGCAGGGACCCTGGCAAGCTCTGGTGCCAGTCTGGGACTCCTGAGCTTTCTGTGCATCCTTATTATTATAAATTCTGCCCAGCAGCTTCATCCCAAGTCACAGATCCAAGAAGCAGGTAGCCCAAGGCTCAAGTACGTGGATCCTTCAGAGTCAGCACCATAGCCCCAGACTTTGGAAATGTAAACACTGGCTTTGCAGAAATGTGCTGTAAATCCCAGTCAGAAATTAAAGATGCTCGCCTTGAATTCAACTGAAGACTAGTTTCTGAATTGCAAATTAGTATTTGGGACTCACAAACCTTAATTTAATGGAAAAAAATCCAGCTAGGTCTACCTGTTCCTTAATAAGTGATGGGATTGGCAACAACTGCTGCAATGCTTCGGTCAGGAGGAGAGCACTACAAGGGTTGAGCCTCTGCAAAACAATAAATTTCTTAGAACTGACAAATAAATGAACTCAGACTCAGCTTTCATTTAATACTCAACAAGCATTAAACGGAGTGTTCCCAACTCAAGAAGCACTCATTAAGGAGCTCAGTAAGGCCAGATGAACACTTTGGTAACAACCTTGCTGCAGAGCCCCAGGTGAGATACTTGTGTGTCATCTCCTCACCTGTGCATCCAGTTCCATGATGTGAGCTACTTTGTTCCAGCCAAATCCCACAAAGCGCCTGTCATACTCTGGGCAGTCCTTCCTCACCACGACGTATGGCTCAAAGTCTGCTTCCCACTCCACACGGTAGGGGGTGGTGGCTGTTCGCCACTTGGCAAAATTTGTTGGCGCGTGCCCTTTTGTCCAGACGTGGTACCTGAAACAGACATAAGTGGCAGGGACGTGGGGAGGCAATTAGATAGAAAGCATCTTGGCGAGGCAACAAAATATTACCTGTTAGATGAAATGCTCAAAAATAAAGACATTAGCTTACAGTTCACATCATCATTTTCAGGATGCGTCGGAGGCAATTTCTAGGACTATTTCCAGCACGCCTCCCAGAGCTCAATGCTTAAACACATCTAGTTGGTGACGGATAGTGTGAAAACAGTACCTCATGCTAATGTGAGAAACCATTACACAGTACCCTGTCAGTTCATCTGCACTACAAGTGCTGTGTCTTATTCCTAGCAACCAAGCAGCTGCATCGGTTGGTGCTCTAAAATCAGTGTGGAAATCTGCAGCTCAGATAAAGTCCCTAAAATTAGCTATTTCCCCACCATGGTGACACTGACGATCTGTTTTATAGGCAATTTTATAATTTGCATGAGAGACACCTGCAGCTCTGGATAGATGTTCCATTTTATTAATTACGGTTATTACTACGGCAAGAACCAAGCTGCATAATTACATTAATAAGTAAAATATTACATAAAGGCTTTCTGTTCTAAGTTCTACATTGTGGAGAGTACTCTGTGATCTTCAGTAAGGTAATCAATTTGATTTACAGAAAAAGATCCTTTTGTATTTTGCTAATCTTGCTTAGGTCACAGCAGGTCTCTTCCTAGCACAGCTTGAATGCACCCCATTAGTGTCAGGGTCAATGACTCTCTCGCCCACTTATTCTAACACCTTCCAAAAATCAATGAGACAAGCTCTTTCTGCAGATTCACAGATTAATTAATGAAACAAAGGCATAGCAGGTATCTGTATTACAACAGTGAGATAGATAGGCAACAGAAGGGACAAAACAAATATCCTGCCAATTTGTAAAGTAAGGTACATTGAATTCACAGGGATGACTCACATGCTAAAAGTGAAGGGATTTGAGCATTAAATATTGCAGAATTACAGCATGACGTAATGTTTAAATCCCAGAAATTCTCATAACATTGTAAGCCATTGCTAAAAACAGGAATATAAAATCACAGCCTAGGAGTTTTCATTTGGGCATATTTGTATGGCTTGTTACAGGAGAATCAGAGGTGTTCAGCTTTGCTGCCTCTCTCTTTAGGGCAGTGCAGGAAGACTGAATTATTACCATGGTATTGGAGTCACAAGTAATGTATGGTCCTTTGTATGCTGCATTTCTAACTGTAAACAGGTTTTACCACTTTCAGATATCTCACTTAGGGACCAGGAAAAAACAAAACCCTTCTGTATTAAAAAACAATGAAATAGTGACAGTGAAATAATTCTCCAAAAAATTATTAGAAAGCAGTGCCAGATTCACAAAGATGCTTATAACCCTTAATGCCCTTTGGAATCATCACCAAAAAACCTACCCCTTTTCTTGGCCTCTTTTGGAGATGAGTGGCTAACCTAGCCAGTCTAGCCAGTCACTAATGTGCAGCTGTCTATGCTGAAAAAAAAACCCCAAAACAACCCAACAGTCACAATGCGGGGTTTAAAATGATATATGATTGTGGAGGGTGCTGTATCTTCTAAAATCTTACCTCTGGCGTTCTGAAATTAATTATGATGATAATAATAATAATGACTGCTAAACACTTATGAAGTGATTTGTATCTTCAAAGCCCCATAAAAACTTTGGTTAATTGAGAGATTCCTGCAGAGAAGCAGCCAAATGCTGCTGTTATTCTAGACACACTCTCCCACTGATTTAAACAGGGGGTTACAAGATACTAACCATAAAAATAATTCCATTTCTTTCCACCCATTTTGGAAGTATCAGTGTAAGCACCTACAGTGGCTCAAGTATAACCTGTGTGAGTCAAGAGAACAAACTAGCAGAGCAAAATAAATAATTGGGAAGAGACAATTAAGGGAAAATATGAAACTGGGGTTGCAGAGACAAAAAAACCAAACCAAAAAAACAAACAAACAAAAAAACAAAAAAAAAAAAAGAAAAAAAAAAGAAAAAAACAGAAAGGAAGGAGTAGATTTGATTGTACAAAACCAAATAACAAAAGAATTTTTTTACTTTCCTCTTCAGAGTGATTGATGTGAGTAGAAGGAAAGAGAAAGACAAAAGGACAGCTAAGGTCCTGACAAAGAGGTAAATGAATATTTAATGCTCAAATGAGGTGTACACACAATAGTGATGGAGAAGTAGTTAGACTGAAAACAGCCTAATTGTGAGAACATTAAAAGAATTTTGTGAGAGCTTTTTTGGATTACATACATATCTGTTCATACAATATCTATGGGTTCATACACAGATAATCTGCTGGAACTAGGTCTTGCTCAGTGGCTGATTACATGAACTGTACTGCAAAGAAAGAGAAGCAGACACCATTTCGTGGAGGTCCATAGAGAGGAAGCTCCCATTAAAAGATGAGTCATTTCCAATAAACTTTACTATCGGTGATGCAGTTGTGAGAAGAGGTTCACTGTCTATACTGGTATTCCATCTCACAGGACAAATGAATAAATGTAATTTTCTGCTCAGGCCCTTCTCACTCAAGATTTAAATACACATTGAATTTTAAGGCCACACTCAATCTGACAATTCCCAGAGAACTTTATGAAAACTGGGAACAACATATTTTTCACTATGCTTGACATAATGCTCATCTCCCTAAAATCATGATGAGTTTCTTCCCCACAGCTCATGAAAAACAACTGGAACATACCACATTCCCTCCTGCTCCACTTTGGATCCAATGCTTCATTTTAATTGTGTTCCTGATTGCTTTTATTTAAAATAAAATTTCAGAACTATAGTAAGCTTTGCTAAAGTTAGTAAAATGAAGTAGTTATTCTTCTCAGAGTGGTCTTCCTCCCTGCCTTCTCTAAGTTTCCCGTTTCAGTGAGAAAGATGAGTGAAAGAACTTTCCCACTTCTGTTCTCAGATGTTTCAACATTTTGCTGGATTGTGGATGCAATCAGTCAATTAGTTAATCAGGTGTTGCTTTTTATATTTCTCACTACGATGATGTGTCTCCTGCCAGCTGTGGTTTCCCCTGTGCCTGGACGCGTGTGGGGAGTACATTTGTGCCCATCAGCTCTTACCCAGGCCCTGAGCAGGCACATCCTCGGGAGCACACTCCCAGCCAGCAGCTGCCACGGGAGCCAGCGAGCTGGCACAGAGCCCCTGCTGTGGCAGAGGGTTTCACACAGCACACCTTGCCAGCCACAAATGCTCACTTGTCTTCTCTTTTCTTCTGCTGGTGACTTAGGGATGTAATTGAGAGCTGTTGTGTACTTCTTAGCTGCCCAGAGGTAGAAAAGGTCACCATTTCAAAAAGAGGTGACAAAAGCAATTTCAGTGAGGGAAAGATTGTAATCTACCGTGTGGTGTGAGGGACTGGGATGCTGCAGGCACTCTCAGCAATCACTGTCACGCCAGTTCTCCCCAGCTCACTCCCACCCGCTCAGCGTCAAATTGCAGCGTTATTAAAGCACCTTGAAGGTGGAAATTCTCAGCCCTGAGCTGAGAGCCCAGATGCTTTGTGGCTGTCTACAGATTTGAGCAATGAAATGAGCCAAAACAAACTGAGGAAGCGTTTGTAAAATGTACCTTACATTAATATGTACACCAGCTGCAGACTGCATGTCCTTCAAGTCTTACTTAACCTTGCTTTGGAAAAACTCCCACTGGTGTTAAAGACATTTTTGCCTGAGTGAGAATCGAGAAAGGATTTGCAGATCTGGCTGTGTATGAAACACACCAACATACTGTTTAGCTTGAAGATGAAATCTGTAGTGGAAGGCCACCACTGTGCAGCTGACTGCTGGTGGAATGCAACATGTGAAAATCCTGAGGGTGTTATTTTCACTGGAAAGACTTTTTCTCTCAACTACGGGAGAGGAAACTATTTTTTATCAGATCTCTTGTTAACTTTTATGTCTTTTGTATGTTAAAGAATGATGGCAGAGGGAAAAGCACTTGCTTTATCAGTATCCTTAAGTAAGTTTCCAGAGGCATGCCTCTCTCAGTCACCTCAAGTTTCTGTTTTAAGGCAGCCACTGGTACAATTCTGACACTGATCAGAATTATGTTTTCCAGACTCACATTGTCTGACTCAGGTTGTACATGCAACCATATGAGGCAAGGGTGGCTGCTGCAACGACAGAGGTGTGTAATATAAAGAAAAGTGTGAGGAAAGCTCTAAAGTAAGAGAAGGATGAGAGAGGTATGATATGGAGCTCCTCCAGCCATGGATAATGTCTAACTTTTTCATAGATTTTACCTCTAGACCTCAAAATACTGCAAAAAGGAGAGGTGAACATTGCTACCTGCATTTCAGAGACAGGGAACAGAGATGTAAGAAAGAAAAGTGATTCGTGTAGCCCCTCTCAGCAGGGGAGCAGTGGAGCTGAGAAGAGAACGCGAGTCTCCTAAGCCCCCTCTCTGTGCAACATCATAAGGCCACATTGTACTCTTCCCATCGCTGAGATGCTTTACAAATGTCTGCTAATCAGACCTTACCACACACACCCAAGAGATGGTTAACCCCTGGCAGTTGCATTTTAAAACTGAAGAGTCTGGCAGGTAATAGAAGTGACTTGTTCACAGCCACAAAAGAAGTCTGCTTCAGAGAGGAGCTCCAAATTTAGGTGTTCTTTGCTTCTTAGCCTCTAGTCAGAATACTTTCTTACCTCTGCACGGAGGAACTCTAGGTATTTAAGCAGCTGTTTCACACTTTAAAAGGGCATAAGACAAGCCTGTGTTTGTTTTTCCAGTAAGGAAGAGAACCACTGGACAGAGATACATTACTTTTGGTCACATGAGAAGACACATCTACCCAGATAGTATTTGGCAGCCAAAAAGTAAATTACATGCACTTGAGTGTAATGGTCACGCTTGATTTTGTAGCACAGTAAAAAATGATGAAAATAAAACAAATTCCATTTAACAACTGAAGTCCTTCAGTAGAGGACTGTAATACGAGATAAAACGCTGAGCTTACAGACAGAATAAATCCACATGATTCTGTTCACTGCCTCTCTAAAAAAAGGGAAAAGAATTCTGATAAGTTTCTTAATGCAGCTGACAGTGAAAGAGAAGAACCAAATATTCAAAAGAACATAAAAACCAGAGATAATGACCACAGGTTCAGGAGTACTTTCCATTACCTGAACGTAAAGAGGGTTCCCATGTCCAACATAGATAACAGCTCTGCTTTTGACTTGGGGAAGGAGAGGCGGTAGCGCAGGGTCTCAAAGGCAGGAACAATCAGAGCTTTCTTGGTGTTAGCTAGGTCTAGCTGGATGACAGACTTCCTGGCAAACAAGAAACAATAAATAAAAGCAGGAAAATTTTCAACTGAGCAAATCACTGAGCTTTTCAAAATAAAGTGCAAAAAATGGGCAGTTAGGATACTAGAAATGTAACTGTGGCCCATATCTTTTCCTACAGGTGCTTCAAATTTTCTTCTCCTTTTGGTCTGCTGCTCTAAGAGCAGAGAGAGCAACACAATTCCAAACGAGCTTGTGTATTTGACTGATCAAAGCTCTGTTGGCAGCAGAGAAGTGCTTTACACTTGAATGGACTGGGATGCCTCTTTTTCCTTCTTTTTGCTGCAAGTTGTTCAGTGCAGAGACTGTTTTGGTGTGTGAGTATGTGTGCACATATGCATTTCACACAGGGCTCTTTTCCAGGCAGGGGCCTTGGGATGACTGCTGCAGCAGAGGAGCAGCTTAGCAATCTCCCATCCTGCCTGCCAGAGATGTCCAGCCTATTCTTTCCTAACAAACTAAAATTCAAAGAAAAAGAAGTTACTTTTCCATCCCCCAACTGAATCTTACTATACCTGTCATTAGAAATAACTCTGTCTCGATTTTTATTTCATTATCTCCGTATTTCATAGCAGAAATATGCCTCTCTCTCCCTGTCAAAGTCAGTTCCCCTTAACAGGATTCACTGTCCTGACTTTTATGTTACTGCAACAAGCAATCAAGGAGAATGTTGACAAGCAGCAAACCCTCTACAGCCTTTTAAGTTGAAGGAATTGGGATCACTGTCCTAAAAACAGAAGAACCAAACAAACAATTTTTCTAAGCCCAGAATACCCAGAATTCATTTATAGTGCTGTCACAGAAAAAGAAGATGAGCACAACTACTTCATAAAATCTCAATTTTAGGGAATTCATGCCACCCTACAGGCCTGTTCTATATTAAGCAATATGTTCTCAGCTCCTTACTGCAAAGTTTGCATTGTTTAAAGAGCCCCTGACACATTCAAGTTAACTTTTCACAACTGAAGGGTTTTAACAGCTTCTTATTAGAAATGGTTTTGTACTTTCTTCTTGTAGCTTCTCCCTCACCATCACTAGAGGCCAAGATATCTGCATGTTAATAGACGACTCCTTCACAATCAGCATTTGTGACCTTCCAAAGTTGTTGAGCAGCGCCAGTATACAGTCTTTATGATGTTTTAAAATGTTTCTTCCCTTTCCCACTTCTGAGAGCAGGGAATACTAATATAGTTTCTTTTCCAAAATCTAAGTCTTTCTGGTCTCTGTTCAATCTATCAGCCTTGAGCAGTATAGCTTTGGGGATTCAGTTCTAGGAAGGAGTAGGTAACATTTGTAGTGATGCTCATCCTTTGGGCTCTGCAAGGAAACAGCAACTTTTATGGCTGCTACTATAACTTTGTTTTATGGGGAGCTCAAAAGGCCCAGGCAAAATTCAAGGCCTTGCTGTGCTTGGCACTGTCCAAGAGTAGGAAAAAATCCTGCCCAACAAAGTTTTCAGTCTGAATGTCACCAAAGCTGCAGCAGGCACAGGTATCAAGCACAAGTAACAGCAGAAACTGTCAGACAGAGCAACTTGTGTTGAATCTAGTGCTGAAGGTGACTTAGTCTCTAATATATGGGATATAACCACAAAAATGCTGTCGATACCAGTGATCCTTTCTGCAAACTCCCTGCTGCTCCTGTCACCTGCAAATTTCATACAGTTGTCAATGCCTGAACTACAAGAAGGAATAAATGATAGCACCTTCATGAAGAAATCAAAAAGCAGAGGGAACAAACTGACAGAACAGCCTGAAATCACTTGCACTGACAGAGGTCAACGTGAAGAGCGAGGTAAGCAAATTGAAACAGAGGTCTGGAAACAAGATGCTTGAGGTGCACTCAGGCAAACACAAAGATGTGGAGATACTTCCAGAGTGAAATGAAATAGCAGGACATTCTCTGCAGAAATATTTTCAAGAGATATGCGAGCATCTGAAGTGCACGTTGGTATGGCAGGTTGACCTTGGCTGGATACCAAGTGCCCACCAAGCTGCTCTCAGCCCTCTGTCTCTGCTGGGAACGGGAGAGAAAATAAGATGGAAAACAAGTTGTATGTTGAGATAAGGCCATTTACTAAAGCAAAACCAAAAGGCTGAGTATGCACCAACACAGAAAAATAGATTTTATTTTCTCCTTCCCTTCAAGTGATGTCTGGCCACTTCCTGGGAAGCAGGGCTTCAGCACACATAGTGGTTGCTCCAGAAGGCAAACATTCTAAATAACGAATGCCCTCCCTTCCTCCTCCTTTTCTCAGCTTTTATATCTATCTGAGCTGACATAATTTGGCATGGATTCTTCCTGTTCACTTTGGCTCAGCTGTATTAGTTGTGTTCCCTCCCAAGATCTTGCCCACTCCCAGATGGAGGGCAGAATGATGGAGAGGCAGCACTGATGCTGCGCCAGCACCGCTCAGCAGTAGCCAAAACACTGGTGTGTCATCCACACCTTTCCAGCTACCAAGGCAAAGCACAGCACTGTGAGGGATGCTATGGGAAAAGACCTCCAGCTCAGCCACAACCCCAGCAGTGCTGATGCCCGAGTAGAATTACCAGCCCTTGAGGTGGACTCAGTAACATAAAAGATGGATGCAAAGGGAAGACGAAATCAATGCTAACATTCAGATGTTGAGAGACTTGAGAGACAAAGGACAACAGAGGCCATTTAAACTGTGATAATGGCAGGGAGGACGAGGACTTTAGAGAGAAAAACACCTTCCATTTTCTTCTCATAACTTGGCTGGTGGTCTGCTCCTTGGACAACCAGCTGAAATTCTAACTTCTTCCCACTGGAAACAAATCTACCTTTTCATTTTTCTGTGGGATGACTTTTCCTCCTGCTTTGAGTGGAGGTGCTATTTGTTGGTTGACTGGTTCTGTTACACTTTGGGAATAGGAAAATTTTGTTGGTGCTGCCAGATATGTGGAATATAATGTAAGGAATACATTTGCTTATTTTGCAAGCTAGCACTGGGTAAACTAGGTAATTCTTGCACTACTCTGATGAGGGCTGTTTTTTTTCGGATTCAGTAGTATTGATCCAGTATCTACTTTCCTTTCTTTTCCTTTTCCCCCAAATCTCAAAATAAGGATTTAAGACTATGAAGAACTAGCTCTCTTTGTGCTGGTGTTGTCCAGGAAACCATTTCCCAGCTATCTTTGTGTTCAGACCTGATGTGTGTCATTCTGACACAGTGAATGTTGGGTTAAATTTTAAATCTAACCAACCATATTTTTCACAAAGCAGGGAAGAAATTAATCTTAAATCACAAGGGTGTCCTCACAGGTTGAATGAACTCCAGCATGTTGATATCAATCTTCTAACCTGCATAGTTCTTTTCAAAAATTAACATAGAATTCTCATCCTCATATAAGTAGATAGTAAGATCATTCCCATTTTTGGAAGATAGAGAAGCTCAGACATAGAAAAGCTAGAAACCTAATCCTAAAGCACTACACTCAGGAAAAAAAGGGAAAAAAAAGAGTCTATTAACTCAAATGTGCTTCCACCATCAGGATTTGGTAAGTGGTTGGTTTCAAGTTACAAATACAGCACACTGAGCTTGTGGTCAGAACTGGAGAGCTGTCAACCCACTGTTAAATTCATTAGAATGCTCTTCCTCTCTGCAAAAGCAATGAATGCATAGACTGCAAAGGCAGCCAACACAAAAACCCCAACTGAATTATCTCCCTAGCTGAGATGCTGAAAAATAAGCAGAAACACTTCACAACTCATGATGTAAGGGACAGGTATAAAAACCAGTGGACAGAGTTGGGATGCTGGGTCCCAATTCATGCTAAATGTGTCACTGAAAGCCAAGGGCACATTTTACACAAATGTGTCAGGAAAGAACTTCAATGCTAGCTGTGAAACTGTAGATAAGCAGCCTGTCTCACTGTTTTGTGTTAGAAGTCACTGTAGGATGACCCAAACACCTTACTTGCAGCAACCAGAAGTCTTTACCTCTGGGGCACTGACAAGATGACCTCCGTAACTACTGTAAACAGGAAATCTTTACATGATACATTTCCTTTTGTACTGCACAGAAGACTAAAGCAGGACTAAAAGGGTGTTTGATGGATATAAAACATGGAAATGGTTTTACTTAGCAGCTATGAAAAAGCTCAATTAGCACAAATCTAAGTGCAAAGCAACAGATATAACAGGATAGGTAACCACCACCTCCATCAGCTTCTCCTTCAAAACTGGTTGCAGCCTTTTTTATAGAACACCTTCAAAATACATTGAAAATATTTTTCAAAATTCCTTTCTTTCTGAGAATATATTATTAGCAGAGACATAATATGCAATATATGTAAATCAGCAAACTTCCTGTGAGAAGGACTTGCCTGGCTTATCCTGTACAAGGTGATGTCCAAAATACCACACTATTTCCATTTGTTTATGGTTGTTCTAGCTGAGGAAATGAGGATAAAAATGTTTTATGTCTCTCTAACAAACAATTGCTGCCATTCAGACAGATAGCACTAATCAGCTATTTGCAGAGGCAGTGGGAACAGTCAATGCAGAAAGACACAGGGTATCCATATTTAAAATAATCTCAATGCAACTCCCTGCTACTTTGCTTAGAAAAATCATTATTGAAAAAGCTACAAAAGCATCTAGTCCACATGCATAAAAAAAAAAAAAAATCCAATCACTTTTTAAAGAGCTGGTAGTAGCAGATTAGCAACTTCAATATTCCCAGGCAAGAGAGACTCTCAGCCAGAGTTAAGGTGGTACAGGCCCTAAAAAAGGCTGGCAGGGTAACAAAAAGTCTCAGAGGCAGAAGCTCTCAGGGAGCATTTCTGGTTTTTTTCTGAAACATCACCAATGCACCATCATGGCGCATTTAGTTCTGTAATACAATATCACCTTATGAGAATTATTTCTGTGGTTGTAATATCTCAAGGAAATGGTGATACTTCATTCTGTCTTCTCTCCTCTCTTCTTCCTTTCATTGCTGGCTCCCATCCGTGCACTGTGAAGCAGCATGAGAGAGAAGAGTCCTTTTCTAGCACTAAACACCAGTATCAACAGCTGCCATCCTTACTGTGTCCAGTATTGATCTGAAAAAATGTACCAGTATGTAACAGTAACAGAAGAATGGAGACATGAAGAACAACTCTTCATCCACGTATCTGGAGATAGCTAATGTGTGCAAGGAACAGAATAATTTTGGAGTGCTTCTAGCGCAACTTGAAAAGACTTCAACAAAATAAGAGGGAAACAAGCTGACACAGTGTGCTAATACTTCAATGACACAAATGACATTCAGCATCTTGAAAGCCATAGAATAGTTTGGGCTGGAAGGCACCTCTAAAGGTCATCTAGCCCTTTTTTTTTGTTTTGTTTTGTTTTGTTTTTTGAAATATCTACTTTCTCTTTTTGTAAAATCATAGAATTGTTTGTGTTGGAAGGCACCTTTAAAGGCTCCCTGCAGTGAGCAGGCACATCTTCAACTAGATCAGGTTGCTCAGAGCCCCATCCAACCTGACCTTGAATATTTGCAGGGATGAGGTACCCACCACCTGTCTGGGCAACCTGTAACAGTGTTTTGCCATCCTCATTGCAAAAAACTTACTCTTTGCATCTCATCTAAATTTCCTCTCTTTTAGTTTAAAACCACTCCTCCTTCTCCTATTTCAACAGGTTCTGCCAAAAAAGCTTGTCCCCATCTTTCTTATTAAGATCCCTTTAGGTACTGGAAGGCCATTATAAGGTCTCCCTGCCATCTTCACTTCTCCAGGCTGAACAACCTTAACTCTCTGATCCTCTCCTCACAAAAGAGGTACTCCACCCCTCTGAATAGTGAGTTTGGCCCTGTACATGTCTCACAGAGTTAAGCCTGAAAGAAAGAAACTCCTACATAAGTTCATGATACCAGAAAGCCTATTTTCCTTTACACTCCAACGCCCTAGGCTTATGAACTGACAGGGAACACCTACAGGCAGGCCCTCATTGGAACACTTTGATCAACTTTTACCAAATTAGAATAGAGATGAAAAGCAAAACTGGTCAGAATAAAGGAATTGACATCCTCCTGTCTGGCCACAGGGTGTCCTCCTTGCTCTATGCTTTGGCCTCAGATGACCAGCCTCTGCAGGGGAAAAAGGTCTTAATTTTAAAAAAGCTCAGTTAATGGATCAGAAGTCTGTGATTTGCTCAGCCCAACCTCATGCAGAATGATACAAAATACACTGATGCTACTCCTCCCAGTTTCCTTATGACAATTACTTTGCCTTGATAGGTGCTGGCATTGCAGTCATATTTTTGAGCTGGTTAGACTCATCACCCTCTTTTCAAAATAAGAACTGAATTAAGAGTGTGTCACACGGACAACAAGTTCAGTAATGCTCTGCATGTTTTTTCTGTCACTGACATTAAGAAACAGAGATGTTTAGAGAAACTGCCTGTTTCACATCTCTGCTAATAAACGATGCTCTTGGACATTTAATAATACTTAACCCAGTTCAATTTTCAAATTGGTTCTTCTGCAGCCCTGAGGAGATTATTCTAATGGCTAAAAAGGCTCACATTTTTTTTTTTAATAACCATTTTTCTTTACTTTCCAGTTACAGTCCCTTCTTCTGCTCTAAAAATTCTTGTGCCTTAATGGGCATTGTCACACCTCAGATATTTAAAAGGTGCCGTTTCCAGATCTGCTCAAACTGCTTGATTTTGGGAATATGTGAAAAGGGTGGGGTGTGGAGAGGCTGAAATTTTGGGTGACAGTGGGAATTCCCTCACTGTCCACTACCTGAGGTACTCGTAGAGTCCATACATGGGCAGGAAGTCGATGTCGGACAGAAACATGTATGGTGTGCTGATGTGCTTCATGGCCACGTTCCTGAGCAGGTTCACAGGGTAGAACTGCCCCTCCTTGTACACAATGTGGTAGCCAACGTTGTGGCGGCTCATCAGGACTTCCGAGCCCTGAGCGTAGCGCAGGAATTGCTGGGCTTCTGCATCAGAAAGGTAGAGTGCCAGGCTGATGGGACCTTCCCAGTGCTTGCAGATGGCTTCAAGCATCTGGAGCCTGGAAGAGGAAGGGTGAGAGTAAGAAAAAGCTATTTCCCTGTCTGGGACTCTGTGCCTGTGTTCACCTGATCAAATGCAGATATCTTTCTCTAAGTGAGACAGACTAGGGACACTTTATATACTGTGGAAAGCAGTAAATATTTCTACAGTGTAATTCATTATTTAAGATGATAAGTCGAGGTCTCCTCCTGGACAGATGGACTGCACCCTGGATACACCAATCTCACTAAATCCAACGTAGCCTAAGACGGCCCTAGATCAGATACCTAAAGAACCATCATTTTCTGTCTAAAGCTTTGATGCTGCAGGAAAACCCACATGGATAACAGGACTTATCTAGTGGGAGCTTTGAGCAATTGCAAGGATCTCTTCATGTGGATATACTTACAGGATAGGGGGCTTATAAACTTCAACACTGTCTAGTGCCCAATTCACATTTCAGGTCAAGCTATTCCCACACAGTAACACACTACAGTGCTCTTCAACAAGCTTGTGGAGGACAGAGGTGTACGGACCCACAGATCATTTTACCTCCTGTCAGGAAAACCTTCCCCAAATTTTTGCAAGGCAGTTAGTTAGGTCTTAAAGGCTGTTAAAAGAGACAGGTCAATGAGATACTGACTTAGGTGAAAATGTGCAATAACTAGAAGACGACTCGCTGTCAGGGGAAAGGACAAAAGGGATGACACATCGACAGAAATGGGATTTACTATTAGTAGGGAGTAAGGAGAAGAGGAATGACAGATGTGGCATTGCTGTGGAATATCAAAATAACATTTCAGACAAAACCCTCATTAAAAGTACTAACATGTATATGTTCAGTACTATCTCAAATTTCATTAAATCATTTCTTAAACAGGTTGTACTGATGTATATTTTTTAAAAAATTACAATTCTATTGATGAAAATGACAAGGGAAGATTTCAGATGTGAACATAAATCAAAACCAAGTTGGTCAAAATTATTTCAACACTTCGAGTAATTTATTGCCTAGAGATTGAGATGTATCACCCAAAAACACAGCAAGGACTGATTACAAAGCCTCTTGATTTAATATGAAGGGAAATGACCTATGCAGCCTAGCCAGATATTCTATTAAAAACTGGGAAGAGTAGATGATGCAAAATTATTATCTTCATTCCATTCCAAATCCACGTTGCTGACTTCTTCCTAATAATATTTATACAAAATATAGAGAAGTTTTCTACATTATCATAATCTGAGAAAATATTTTCCCCCTCCTACTATCTCCCTAAGATTTGCAAAACATAAGAATGATATACTCATACCAGTAAACACACAGTCTGACTTCTGAATGATTGTGATGATACCAAGATGATATAATAAATTTTTCTTAGAGATGAGATATTACCTTACTAGTCTACACTTGGTACATAATTTTCTTTTTATCTGTTATTGAAACAAAGGCTATTATCACCTGAAACACACAGCTGAATTTGAAACAAAAATCAATTTAAAAATAACTAAAAGGTATTTATATATAAATATAATATATTTATAATATATATATATATATATAATATAAAGGGTCTAGAATTTTGACTACACAAATAATATATACGGGAAAAATACATTTTTTGCCTCTTTCCAACATAATATAAATCTGCTAATCTGCTAATCCAATCTGTCAGCACCCAAATTTAGGGCAATGGAAAACTTGCCTAGTAAAAAATGTAGCAAAATGCCTTCTAAGGACTCCATGAAGTGGACTAATGGCATATATTACTTATTTAAACAGCACACCTGATAATGCAAACCTTTTCATGATAGTGAAGTGGAAGCTGGGTTTTGGTGGTACAAGTTCCCAGCTCAACACCTTAGTACCCTTCTCTTTGGACCACAAAACTGAGAATTATGAGTTTCTAAGCATGACACGAGCAACTTATTTTGGGTTTTTTTAGCCGTCTTGAGGAATGTGCTCTCTTAAGGACTCCAGAGAAAACAAATGTACTGCTGTACTGCATAATAACGAGATCATAATTTAGCTGGTAAATTTTTTAAAGGTCTGTTCTGAATAAATTGTGAATTTTGCTGGAATTCAATTGTTTTGTGAGATTCTTTATTTTTCTTCTTAAGAATACTCAACTGATTTCCAACTCATTCTCAGATTCTCAGATTTCAAGCAGTGTATTTTTAATCATGTCTTTCCTTTTCCCCATTCTGACCTCACATTTTTTAACTCCTACACTGATTTCTGAACCCCAGATACATACTGAGCCTTTAAAAAAAGCCTGCCTAGCCAAAACATGTGCATGAAAATCACACTGAAGCAACCAAGCCATTATTCTAGGAAACGTCACACCACTGCAAAAGATGACAATTACACAGTAATGAACAACCCTGAATGAAGTCTGTCTCAAAGCTTCCTCCTAAAGACAATAATGTTAGCTTGCAAAATGCATCCCTCTCTTCCATTGCTAAAGCCTATAGGAGAAGCAAACCTAAATCTGTCATGACAGTCACGTCAATCTCACCTCCAAAAGGACAAGGGGAAGTGCTGGGAGTTGATTTTTTTTGCTTTTCCTCATCTCCAATAATAATTTCAAAGAATAATTCAGGAATGTAGTATACAGCATGTTGTTTATGTCCACGTCACCTTACATCTGAGACACTATTCTTAAATGCCTACAGCTGTGCTAGAGGAGTTTAATAAAAGTGGTTTAAAGAAGATGGAAAACGATAAGGCAGTGACTGAAAGATGTGAAAGAAAACAAAGCAGCTAAGGAGTTCTTTGGTAGGTTATTATTTATTGATTTTAGCTGAAAGAAAGTATTTCCAACTCTAATCAATAATTTATAGCAACACACCAGTGAAGTAGGGAACATTTTTCCTGCACAGAACCAGGACGGCTGTTCTTCCTGAATAAAAATGTGTGGTTCTGTCTATCAATAAAAACATGTGCCCCAGTGAGGATCCAGAAAGGGAAACAGATGCTCAGACTTTGCATCAGTGCCAGTGAATCAGCACTGAGCCCCAGCTCATTCTTTTTAATTAAATTCTGGGGGGAAAAATATACCATGTGCACACACCGGCTTTAGAAATTTACTGTGGCACTCACTCAGGGTCTGGCTCAATTTATTTCTTTATTTTTTTACTCAAAGGTTTGTGAACACTTAAGAAATGTTTCCTCAATTAAAAATCAATAGAACAGACACTGATGTGCACAGCACATCATAACACAATGTGCAGTTCTGAGGCACCAGTGGAACAGAATACCCCTTATTCATTTTTGTTTATTTTAAAAACAGGCTGTAAATGTTTTGTTGATCTCAATTTCTTGTAACCCTCCTGGAAACTGCTGACCTTCTACTAGTGTAGCAGTGGTGTTATTCAGATGCCATGTTATATTCTGTACCTGCTATGCTGAAGGAAATGATGAGTTTTTGGATAATACTCAAGGAGTTCTGATTTGTTTTGTAACCCACTCTGATAGCAGTAACTACAAAGTTTGGACTAGATTTGAACCGAGAAGCTGGAGAAAAAAAAAAATAAAAAAAAAAGAGAGCTGACAATTACAAAATTTCACAAAGCTGGCTGATCCAGACTGCACTTTCAAGCTTCTGAAAAATTTCACCTAATTGCAATGGTGGGAATCAGAAAGGTACGTGTGGAACTTGTCACAAAATGGATTTTGTCCCCCAAATTAAATACCAGTTAAATTCAACTTCACCTAAGAACTAAAAGCTCAAATGTTCTTCTGAGAATCAACATTTGGATAAAGATGCAATGATTCTGCTCAGATGGAGATTTTTTATTTCACACTAGCATAGTAAAAAAAAAAAAAAAGTATAATTTTCAACTTTCTAATTTGAAACTAGAATATGTACTTCTGATTCTTACTGTAAGAAAAGTCACTAACTGAAATTTTCTGCAAGGAAAGTGCCAATGAAAGCAAAACTAACATCCTCTAGTGCAGAAAAACACGTGCAGAAACTTGGGTCAGTTACAACTGCTTGCCTAATTCTGTTACAAACATCTGTTTTTTTCTGAGTTGCTGCAAAACTCCATGGACTAATAATGCCTGAAAATCCCAACATGCAACAACTTTCTCAGCTCCAGGAGTCACCCTCTCATGAACTCTACTCATGTAGAGTGTAGCACAGTGTGTGCACTGCACAGACAACATCTAGATTTCTGCGGACGTGCATTTTTCCTCTCTCCAAAGCACTCACATTTCTCTGTAACAAAAAGCTGTCTCACACTCCCAGATGAACAAGAGGTGCTCCCTACCTGTCCATTGATAGTTGTGCCACCAGTGTCACATCCGTGTTGTCTGAAGCAGGCTCGTACTCGTAATGGAGGAAATACAGATGAGTGCGATGGACGGTGAAGCGTTCCCGACGGAATTCATAGCACAGGTCATCCTCATCCAGCTCAGACAGCTGCTTCTGGAGCTGCAAGGAAAGAGTGGAAGTAAACATCGTTTCCTTGTAATTATTTTAGCAAATCAGAGAGAACCAGGAGGCTGGGAAATTACAGAATGATGCCATGAGGAATGGAACATACAGAGTAGGAGGGTTTTCCTGAGCCTCTTGTTACTGCACAAGAAATTAGAAGGAAGGGCTTGCAAGTAAATTCGTAACACAGACAGGACACTCTGTTATGGTCTATATATTCTCTGTATCACCTGTATTACATACTTTCAAGATTCAGACTAGCAATGAAACAGTGACCAACCACAGGCTGAATAATCATCAAGTTCAACAGTTAATGTTCCAATGTGTTGCATAATTTCATCCTTACTAGAAGCAGTGTTTTATACTAGTTACAGACATTCTCCACTATCTCAGCAGCAGATTCAGCACTGAGAGATTCCCAGTCTGCTGCCTCTGCTGGAGAACAGTAACTGCTGCTACCAGCACGGACAGAGAGCTGGGAATGTAATATTTAACTGATCATTACTCCTCCTCTTGAGATTTATGTTCTTTCCACTGCAGAGGTGCCAGAAGTAAGCCTTTAAATGGGATTTATACTTCTGGATACCTAGTTTGAGAAATCTGGAGGATGGTAGATAACTTCCTGGCTCCCTTGGAAACCAAGCCTCTTCAAAGTCAAAATGGGCATCTCAAAGCAATCTAATCCCATGTCTCTTAGGCATGTAGCTTTTAAGAGAAAAAACTCTGGAGAAAAGTAGAAGTGAAAAACTGACCAAATGTCTATGCAGATGACCAATTCCATTCCTAAACTAATTATTTTTGGGGTTGGACTAGATGATCATTGAAAGGTCCCTTCCAAATCAAACTATTCTATGATTATATGATTCTGTGATTTTAAAGCCAAACATCTAGCTAGGATATTGAAAATGCATTAATTTTAAAGGAAAAAACCAGTCACACCTGCAATAAAATGCTATGAAGATAAAATTTTTTATGGTTTTAACATGTGAAATTGAGTTCAGTATCTGTTGCTCTAAAATGTAGGTTACAAATAAAGTATCATTTTTGTATCTGATTTCTTAAAAGCATCCTGTAAGAACAATGGCCAATTAGTAAAACATTAATCAGCAAATGAGAAAAATGCCCATTATATAGGAATTTAGATTATTGAATTATAGACATCTTTTTGTCCTGCTCAGAATGATTAAAGTAATAGTTTCACCATCTTCAAGAAAAAAGAAAAAGGAAAATGTAGGTATTTTTTGTTCTGTGTTAAGATGAGCTGTTGTTCTTGGAACTATAAGCATAATGGTTGCCATCCACAGCAATGCTTACAACTGACTGTTTTCCTGTGAAGGCTGATGGAATAATTCCTGATATTTTCCTGTACATCACTCTATAATTTTCTTCTGAATAATGGAAATACTACTTTGATTTCAATGAGTTTTGGATCAAGCTGTCATTCTTCTCTGCTATTGTTCTGCACAGATCTTAAAACACCCCTCAAGAGGGACTGCTATTAGAAAGATTAGACTCTGAATCTTCACAAATCTTTACTCAGGCAAAACTTCTATTGATATCAAGATCTCTTTTAGGTGGAAGAGAAATCAGGAGTTCTTTTACGTATCCTCGCTCGGAGTTTCATTCTTTCTGCTTTACAAACCATCATTCAGGTGAGCCTGCACTCTATTTTCAAAATCACATTCAAATAATATTTGAATTAAACTCAATATTTACAGCAATGACTAGAAAGTGTCTTGTATCTTTCTGTTTCTTCCTTGAAAAGGGACATTAGTGTGCCCTTAAAAGAATTATTAAGAAGATGACTGAAATTTAAATGGTTAAAACAGCAGCAATGCACATTTCAGGCATACCTTACTATCCTTCTGAATGTACAAATGACCAGGCCAGAAGATTTTAATTGCACAGCAGTTATTAATCAGGCAGTCACTGAATAATTATCAGATTGCATTTGGGTTGAAAGCTAAGAGGGTAAAATATTTAATTATGAGTTCAAGAATAACATTTGGAGCTAAATTACAGCTTTGTTCACTATTGAACCCTGGGTGGGAGAAGAGGAGGAGACACAGCTTCTGAGAAGTCCCACCTTTTTAATGGTGAAACTCAGCAAATCACAAAGTTGGTGATGGAGATGAATAAAATTTCTCTAATATAATCTTTTCTACTGCATACATATTATGTGGATCCATTATTTAAAGACAAAGAACTCTTAGCTTGGTTTGAAGTTTGCTGCCACCCTGTCTTCTTTGAAAAGATGTGTTTATGATGGGAATGCTGACAGATCTACGCCAACAGATGCTTAAATACAGTGCACAATCAAAATAAGGACTGGATTTGATAAAATCCATTGTGGATTCTTTTTCCCATTATGGATGCCTCCATTATATTGATAATGATATGCCTAACCCAGCAAAAGTTTCTCAGCTGTAGAGAAACAGCATCTATTCTCATAAGCAAGTACCTGCTAAGCAAGACTGTGTGTTTCTCGAAGAGTTTCAATGCTAAGGCTACTTGCCACTTCACAAGAATATGGGAAATGTCACCCCTAGGAAACACTCTCAAAGTTGAAAAATATATTATTTTCAGACTGTGTGGGGTAGATATTGTCCTAGCAAATACTCTTATGGGAAACCACACATGCTTTCATTAGCATCATGGTGCTACTTGGTTCAGAAATAAAATGAACTATGGTTCAGAACTTAGTTCAGAACTTGGTTCAGAACTTGGTTCAAAAGATAAAAATGAATTATGATATGCATAATGCCCAAACAAAGAGACAAATACATAAAAAAAAAAATGGGTTATATTATTTCTCTGGGACACCAGATGTGACAAGGGATCAGGCTCCATGTCAGGAAAAGTAGTCTTTGAAGCTGGGCTAGATAAATAATTTAGCCTTGACCTTCCAGGTTTTCCTGTCTAACACATTTCTATGAGGTGAGGTGTTTTGCATCCCTATGACAGATGGCAGACCCGTATGATACATGGCAACACAACACACACCTTTCACTGGCAAACTGGTTACTCTGCTCATGAATCTTCCTTCCTAAGGCTGTTCCTAATGTAACAAAATCTGTCATTGGCTTAGTTTTTTTCCTAAACTGCTGTGTCACTGAAACAATTCATCTCCACCAAAACCCAGGACTTCATATCGGATGAGACAGATTAAAAATCCATGATCAGAAGTATTTTCTGAAGGATTATTTATTAAAAAAATATCAAAGCCCACCAACAAACAATGTCATGTGTCTAGAGCCCAGTTAGATCTTGTGGAAAGGGATAAGACCCCTAATGTGGGCTCTCTCATCAAGTGTTTAAGTTGAGGTGAGGTGACACTAGGCTTAAGTCACCTGCTCAATATCACACTAACACAACAAGAACAGAGCAGCTTAGACGAAAACGTAGAACTTTCAGATCATCTTTCCTTTTCCCAGGTGTGTGCGGTTAAGTTTCATAGCACAAAATGAACCCAATCAATGAAAACTGACACCAGCCCAGGATGTAATGAAAATCTGGTTATAAACTGCAGCAGTTTTATTTTCTCCTGTGTAGCTGTCCAGTTCCCACCAGTAGGCAATTTGGATTGCAACATTTAGCACTTTAAAAGTGTGTGAATTAACAGTTGCCTTTAGCATGGCATAAACAAAACAGATGATGATGTAGAGAGGAAAAAGCATTCACTGAGTCTTGTTTTGGATGACCTACATAAAGTCCTTCTGGCCTCTCCAATGATCAGTAATAAAAGCCAGACTAATCCCATGTCAATTAAACTTTTATTCCTCCCACACCATAAAATTTTGTATGTTTGCTATGGGTCAAATTGAGCCTTCTATGAAACAAAACTGTGCTAAAGACAAAGAGGATAGTGCCTGAGCAAACCCACCTGGCAAGAGGAATTCTGCTGCAGCATGTGAAAAACACTAATACTCCTGCTAAATGGAGGTGATGGCTTATCCTGACTGCAAATATTCAACACAACTGAGAATGCAATTTTTAGGCATATGGAGTACCTCAGACAGTTCTGTATATATCAAGTATAGCTCCCCTTGATCTTCGCTGCAGATGTCACATTTGGTAGTACTCTTCATCTTCTCTCCCCAGACCCTTGACAAACTTTTTTGGCTGAGCTGTTCCCAGACCCCCTTGCAGCACACTGTTTTGACAGGTAGGTCACCTTGCTTCTGTTGCCCCAGACTAGTCTTTGACCCATTCCTTCTTGTGTGGGAAGTTTTATGGGTCTAAGTCAGTCCCAGTCCTGTGTCTTGTCCCATGCTCCCTACTCAAGCAGTCTACCAGCTCCTTATACCTACAGGCACCCAACTGTCCTTTCCTCTTCTTGGTACAAACACTCTCTCTGTCCTTTCTGCCTTTCACCTGGATTTCATCTCTTTTGTATGTGAATCTGGATTTTTTCTCCTCCCTACTGTCTGGTCATCACTGAGGGCAATGGATGTCCCTCAGAACAGAGACCAAATACAAGTTCTTGCTCTCAGCTCTACTGTCCAGTCAGAACCTGGCATGGAGGATTCAGAGGAAACAGTCACAGAAAATACCACTCTTTGTCCAGGTCCCCTGCCTGCCGTATGCCCAACCCTGCTGTGTCACTGGGATATATATAATCTGGTCAGATGTATCCATGCACACTCCTAATAAAGAGTCTCCAGAGAGCTGAGCCTCCTGAAAGTCAAAGCAAATGCTATTGGCAATGTGTAAGCCATAATTTTTCTGCATTATAATTTGCCTAATTTGTCACCAGGTTTGCAAAAGACAGCTCCTTCTCTGAGGTACGTAGTATTTTCATGAAGAGGTCATCAGAACTTTTGGTGAGGGCAAACCTCAAAGCTTTTCCCCATGTTTCATGTTAAAAAAATGTAAGAAAAGAAAAAAGGGCATAATAGAGTGACAAAAAAAAAAAAATTCCAGTCCATGTGCTCCTCCACTTAATAATATTATAAACGGTTGAAAGCAGTATAATGGCAACTTTCAGGCAAGTAACAGGATGGTCTGCCAGCTCAGCATTTAATAACAATAACAGTTACCATAACAGAAACAACACAGCTGGGGGAGTCAGGATTTCACCTCAAAACTGCTATATACCATCTGTTATTACTAGCGAAAGACTATGACATCACAAAATAGTAACTTTAAATTGCAGTTCTACAAATGAGGCTGTACTCTTGAAATTTAGCAGGAGCAAAGGGTACTCAAAGCATCAGTCTGACTGCGAGTTCAGGGCTGTGATACTGACTTGGAAGCTTCATTTACATGCTATTTTTAGTCACTCAGAAATTGCTAAATTTGTTAGTAGTGTTTATGGAGTGTGGTACCTTGCTAGAATCTCCCTCTTTTCTGGGGGATACTATAAGTTGGCATGTACAGCCTTTTGCTCATATTAAGAACCTTTGATTTTGCACAAAATGAGTAACTAAGTAAAAATATACTTAGTATGTAAGTATGCATCTAAGCAAGTGTGTTAAGGGACAGCTGGAATTTTTTTACACTCTTTCTTTGTATTGCTGATTTGAACATTTGAGAAGAAAAACATGCAGACATTTTTTTTTCCTTCTGTGTTTCATGAAAGTCTTCTCTAATGGGATTCTACTGTCCTTTCCTTAAACTGAGCAGAATCAGTGACACACTTCCCACAGATCTTGCCCCAGGGTTTTGGATCAGGACACAGGCTTCACAAACAGGGTTGGTCCATTCAACGTTGAGATTTAATGCTTTGGCAGAAGTACCTGCAGGAAAGAAGTTTTATAATAATGCTGGAAGGTTGAGTGTGTGCCTTGGTCTAAAATCAGGCTTACAGTAACTATCTCACAGAGTAACTACAGAGATTGGCTGGAAGATCCTGTTGAAATATTCTGGGTTCTATAGTAGGTGCTTTAGAATAAAATGCTGGATATAAGCATTAAAAGCCAATAGCAGATGTTCAAATTTGAGATTATTATAAGCTTTGCCTTTTTGGATTTCTCAAAAATCTTTTGCATTGCCTCAAAATAAGAAAGAAGGTGTGGGAAAAGGGAAATAGCATGGAATGAGTAGGATAGAGTAACTAAGGCCCACTCAAGTCAATGACTGTGTTTACAGGAGGATTTGGTTCATACTCTGGATTTTCCACCCAGAATCTGCACAGAAGACAAAGGGATGATTGTACTACCAACTTGCAGAGAAGAGTCTGCTTTGCGTGACCTCACTCAAGCACATACTGAACAAGGGGCACTTAGGGTACTCTTAGCACATGGCAGGCTCCTGCTCCCAGCCTGCTCCTGCCACACAGAGGGTCTTTTAGCATGACTATTTTCAGGAAAGAATGAAGCACTCATGTACAGGTAGACATACATATATGCATTTTTACATAAACCAATAAATTATCCTGTTCTGTGGGTTTTTTTGCCTCCAGTATTTCAGTTTCGGAGCCCTATCTGTTCTATCCACTCCTTTGCAATGCTTTGAAACCTAGTAACAGTCCTGTTTGGTGAAACTGAAGATCAGCATCTGATTAAATCAGGACTGTGCAGTACATTATCTGAAGATGGCCTTCAGACCTCTTAAAATACTCTGTGGTACTATACTTTCATAGCAAACATTAGAAAAAGAAAAGTACTGGTACTTCTACATGCATATAGACATAATATATATTTAAGCATACATGTATTCACATGCATACACAGAGGAAGGATGAGAGAGTTTGAAGTGAGGTCCAATTACCTTTTAAACTAATGCCCCTTTACATCTCTCTGGCACTGTTAAGAGTCCTTAAAAAGGGAAGATATGTAATTTACATTCATTTTAAGATCATCTCTGTACTGATGAGACGTGTAAAGGGGCCTTAGAGAAACAGAATCAGCCCAACAGTCCCCACTGCCACACTTCCTTTTCCTGTTCTACAGACATTTGCATTACAAATGGAATGCCTTAATTACAGGTTGAATTGTAAATAAAGCATCACTACAAATATTAAGCTGTAGAAAAACAGTGGCTGGTATATTGGAACAAGACCTTAAGGGTACCTTTTGGTACAGCCAGACTGTGAGTGAGACTCACACCAAGCCACTGCTTCTTCCACAGCAGGGCTCAGTGGATTTAGTGCTCAAGTAATTCGCTCCAATTATAAACAGCAGAGCTGTTCTGACATTTTTTCCACTGCTCCACAGTGCACAGAAGCACAGGCGGCTGAAGACGCACCTTCTACCCATGTACACTGCCTAATGTAAAAAAGCTAGACCTCAGCTTGTGGCTCAAGGACTTCTGGCACCAAAGCTTAAAAGCTCATGATTGATCTGCTTTCCAAGAAGAGTAACTTTTGAGGATATGTATACTTTTAGAAACAATACCGCCTGCTCAAAGCTTCATCACATTGTGAGTGAAATGTCTTTGTTTGGAACCTGCTACTTGCTGCTTCCACTTCAGGTCCCCTAATTCTTGTACAGAGAGGAATTACAGAGCTTTCCTCCTCACCTCACAAGATGCTCTGCTTCTGAAGATAATCCCGCAATAGATCACGGGAATGTGCTGCATTTAACAGGACACCTGCGACACTGTATATGCTACAGCAGATAGAGCAAGAGTTGTTTTCAAGATAATCCTGTTCTTAGGGTCTCATAACTTCAAAGCTGAAACTTGCTTGCTATGTTCTACAATAAAAGGACATAGTCAAATCTAGAGCGGAGTTTATATCAAGGGCAACTAATACAAATGTCTTCTCCTAAGTGAGTATTCTGAAGTTTTCGGAAGTTGGATTTTTTCATACTTCAGATTGTTTTCACAGAAGGCTGTTAACTTTTTGGTCCCTCTTGGCAAATTAGGAATCACATATTGTTGTATGTCTAGCTCGTTCTTTTCCAGTATCTTTTTATATATATATACATATATATGATTTATAAATGGAGGAATGAGTTACATTTCTTTTTCAGACACAAGTCATACCATATACCATATTGCATTCTACTTGTCTTGAATAAGAAACAGGCTTGAACAGTTAGTCATTTACAGTGTCTGTCAACCAGATACAAGTTCAGTAAAATGTGCTGTTTTAAACCTTAGGGACCGCCATTTACAGCAGGAACTTGCATTTGCTCTGCACTGCTCCCAAGGAACTTGCTGTCTGAATAAATCTGTTTATTAAGGATTTATTGAGCTCTGGAAAATACAGCAAGGAGTCTGTGACTGCATTCATTCTCTTTGAACCCACACAACATATTGTGAATTCAGTACAATTTTAAACTGCATTCTCAAAGTGTTATAAAGGTGTGTATTGTTGTCTTTCTTTTAATGTTCGTTCACCTTTTCTCTTCCTATTCTACCCTCTATTCTGTCTCTTGTATCTTGATGTCTCCAAGGGCGAGGCTCTTAGTGGTCTTTTATCACATTGAGTTCACTTGATTGTCTAAAAGGCTCTTGCAGAGGATTTTCTTCCTCCATGTGCTTTTGCTCTGCTGGTGCACTTGTCCTCCCTCTCTCTCATTCTCTCTCTTGCTCTTCCTCACCTTCCCATCTCTCCCAGTTAAGCCCCACTCCTTTCAGAAGACAATGAGATGGTAAAATAAAGTGTCTGGGAAGCCGTGCCTTGGGTTAAAATATATCTATCCAATCTCCTAGTGCTGTATCTAAAAATATGGGAATGGCATCTCCTGTGGTCATTTTATTCACAGGCTAAGTGGAAACACTACCAGCCTCAAGGATGATATTGATTGTCAATTACCTCTTAATTGCTAATGTGTACATGATACTAGCTTTGCTTAATTGATTTTTATGCAGACAATGTTGCATATTTTAGAAATATTTTTTTCCTGAATAAAGTGTTACAGATTCCTTTTTATTTCCTTTCAGACTATGTAGGCAAAATTGGTACTTGGTCTACAAATCTCCAGAAACCATATTATACACAAGGAGTTCATATACATCTGGGTATAAACATTTTAGTTACCAGTTTTTTGCTTTGGAATTATATGTACTAATGCACAGGCATACACATACACGTACATCTGTGGGTAAACATCCTTGATTTCAATCATTTTCAAAAGATTTGCTTAGTCTGAAAGGTTCTGATTGCAAATTTTATGCAGATACACATAAATACTGCTTTGATTGGTTAAGGGATATACAGAAAAAACCTGCACTCTCACAGCCTACGTGTACCTTGAAGTCTTTGCTCATTCTGTAGTCTGCAGCACAGCAAAAATTCACAGACCTAAATACCAGTAGTCTTGGTATTTTCCTTTCTTCATTATTTGTGCATTAGTATCTACCAGACAAAACTGACATCACTGTATATTGAACAAATGCACAGCAAGAAACAAGACCTCCTGGAAAGTTACAGGTCTGCAATACTGAATCCAAAACACAGCCCTGGCTACTAAGGAAAAAAAAAAAATTAACTCTATCCCAGCTGAAACCACTACAAGATTTAAGGGTGAGATTTACAAATTGCCTAATGGAATAAGAGCCCAAATCCTCATTTTCAGCTTGTGATGTTACCTCTGTTGGGGATTTTAAAAGGGCAAAGTAGGCAAAAAAAAGCAGCAAAACCCAGGGTAAAGATGGGATTAATACAATGGTTTTACAGGTGAGGAACTGAGGCACAGAGAGATTAAATGATTTGCACAGTGTCTCGCTGGGAATCTGAGCGTTGCTTTTAATTCTCCTGAGTTCCACTGCCCCACACTGCCCCCACAACCAACTCCAAGTCTTCAGAAATCCCATGCCTTATCTGAACAACCATTTGTATCACCAAGCCTTAGACATCCCACTTACATTCTCACTGTTAACATCTGCTTCACTGGGGCAGCCAAAGAGTTCCCGTCTCAGCAAATTCCCATCATATTCCAGGAATGTCAGGTAGAGGTTGCGGAAAAACTCCACATGCTTGTTTTTCACTCGCAGCTTCTTCGGTGAGTTCCAGTGAATCACCTCAGAGGGAAAAAAGAGAAAAGACATCCTGCTGTTAGAATACAGATTTGCTTTATCTGCTCTTTTTATGTGTGCTCACTGTGCTGCCCTCTTAAAAACAGAAGAAAAAAAAATCCCCAAACTACCCAGACTTCCTTCTGTCTTTTTATAGGGAATGCTTTGCTGTGTCTTACACAAGTAACTGTACACTCTGGAGGTGATGTGCTTGGAAACTCTTCCATGGTATCACCTGCACATTCTCAACATACTCTGTGTTGAGAACAGCATCTTGTAAGTGCTTCCACAATTCTAATCATGGAGCTGCTAGTTTATGGACTCTGCTGAAGAAGATGGAATGACAAGGGACACAGTGATGTAGGTATTAAACATTAATCTCAGATTTCCACATGACTGTTTCTGCTAATGAAATTGATTCCCTGTTTCAGGCCAGGCAGCCTCTTTCCTGGTTAGGTATTGAGAAGAAGCTTGAAATTAATTCCCATATCCATTTAAATAGTTCAAAAAGGACTGAATTTAATCTGTCTTCCTTTTTGCCATTGCTTCATTTAAACAAGACTGATCTCTGCTGCATTAACACAACACAGCGATGCAGTACAACTTCTCACCCTCTGAGTTCCAATTTCTAGCAGATATTTATCCTCTGCTAATGGGAGATGACTGTCACAGTGGCCTAGACTTAAACTCTAATGCTGGCATAAAGGGCCTGTGTTGTGACGAACTCTCCATGTGTGGAGACACGAGGCTTGACTCCATTTCAGAAGGCTGATTTATTATGTTAAATATTATATTAAAATACTACATTAAAACTATACTAAAAGAACAGAGAGATCAGAAGCCTACAACAAGAAGAGAACAGAATAGAATAACAAAATCCTGTGACTGCTCACAGCCTTGGCACAGGTGGCTGTGATTGGTCATCAATGGAAAACAATCCACATGGACCAATCACGGATGCACCTGTTGCATTCCACAGCAGCAGATAGTAATTGTTTACATTTCTCTCCTGAGGCTCCTCAGCTTCTCAGGAGAGGAAAAATCCCAGCAAAGGATTTTTCATAATATCATGGCTACAGGCCTGATCCTCATTTGCATTGAAGCAACTTTGCACTGCTGCCAGTGTGAATGGGAATGGGGCCCAAAAAAAAAAACAAGAGGGAGTCAATAGTGGCTTGCAGGAATGATTTCATTTTATAGAGGCTATATTTTAGACGTAAGAAAGAAATCACCAAATGCTTTGTATTCAGTTTTATTCCTATGACTTCTAAAGAGGTTAAAAATGAAGAGTCTCCTTTGGGAACGTTTCCAAGCTCGAAGTTCTGGAAGTTCTCTGAATCCATTAAGTTAATTGTGTGAAGACACATGTCACTCACACACAGCATAGAGCTGCAGCACCATGGTCAGCTTTGCTCTGAACATCACAGCTCAGTGAGGGGACACACCGAGCTGAAGCACAGCACACACAGCAGGAGCAGCCCAGAGAGGATGAACGCAGCTCTCTTGGTGTCTGCAAGGCAGCTTCACAGGACCAGGGAGTTCTCTGAAACCATGGTATTTGTTGCCTAGTGAGTGGACTGGATGAGGAAAGAGCAGGACGCAGCCTGAACTCTGCCTGGACTACAGCAAACAACAGGTCGCTCCACTGAGTATTTATACTGCCATAAAAGCTATGGCACTCTATTCTACCTACCCAAAACCCACAAAATATCTCCTGATAAGAAAAGCTTTATCCATTACTGGGATTTCACTGCTAAGCCTACTAGGATGTCAGAAAACCATACAAGCACTTGATGAAAAGCACCTGTAGGGAAAGAAGATAATTTCAGATATTGGCAAATTGCTTTTCCCAGTTATAGGAGAACCTTAAATAAAGATTACAATGCATGCACACACTGCATAAATTTGGGAAATTACTTGGACCAGCTTTCTTGGTGTAGATATTTGTCCCAGGTAATGCTACATTCTTTGCTGGTTTTACATTTGTACAGATGTTCAGAAGTGTAGCACAACTGTGCAGTAACATGTTGCTGCATCATGTGGTAAAAATATAGACCACCACATAAATGAAAAGAGCTTTGGGTAAGTAAGGACATAAACTTAAGATAACAGATTTTCTCCACTGAAAAACGGATCTTCAAAATCTCCTTTCTTTGAAAAGAACTTGACATATTTCTTCCACTGTATTTAACTGAAGCAAAAGGCATTAATGCTTGAAAAAAAATCTCAGCAACTGAATCCTACCTCAGGGAAATGGGCACATGTAACAGAAGCACAGGGCTGAAGGAACCTAAAGAGCTATTTAACAGTTTTACAGGGTACCAGCATGCATTTTTACAAGCAGGCATAGAATGGAAACTGTCTGCTGGTAACTTGCACTTATTTAAGAGTGGATCAAAGAAAGCTAAGAAGCTGGCAAATGGGACAAAACTACTTGTTAAGAAAAACCTTTTGTGTGCTTTCCATACTGCTCCTACTCTTCATGTGTTTCCTTTTGGATAATTGCAAGCATCCTCATCTTCACAAGCATCCTAGTGCTGCTGAGCACTCTGAGCACCCAGAGACCTGGGGACTGTGAACACAGACATGGCTAATGATAATAACCTCAGAAACTCTCACAGGACAGGCTCCTAGGTACTGCAGGAAACTCCCATCAACACACACAGTGCCACATCACAGCCAGGCCTTTGCTGATGTCTCTGCCCAGTTGTGTGGGAGATGATTTCAAACCCAGACAACTGCAGTTGTAAGTGCAGAGGCTCTTTGCTGCTGTGCTTCAGGATCTGTTGTGTGTAAGCTGGCAAGTGTCACGGGCTTAGTTGGTGGCTCAGATCTGATCAGATTTGAAACGTGTCAGGGTGCTCCATGTACAGTGATGTCAGGAGCCTGGAGTGAACTGCACACAGCTGAATGGAGCTGATGACTAACAAAACAAGCTGATTTTTTAATCAAAAAGGACAGCACATGCCAATGTGTGCTAAAATGATGTGCTAAAGAACATCAAGGAACTAACTATGCAAACATCTGTATGACCTGAGGTAGAAAAACCACAAAACAAGTCTAGCAAAAAAGCAGGCTGCTTTTCAAATGTAACACAATTAAATAAATAGTATGTGATATACCAAAGCATAAAAAAGAACAGCAAGTTTCAAAAAGCAACAAGACTCTTCACCCTGATATACAACACTACATCCAAAGACCATATTCTTTTTTATGTCAGCCCACAAACTCACATTCAGTTCTGGCTGTCTGATATGGTCTATTGCACCATCAGCTACACCAGAATTTGTGCAGGCCAAGACACTCTTGTAGAAACTATCATGGGCATCAGTGAGGAACATGATAAAGTCTGCACAGGTAAAGGTATGGCCACTGCATTAGAGATTTTATTGTGCACAACAGTAAATTGACTGGAGAAATAAAAAAGATCAGTTGGCAAGAGACTACAGGGAAATCAGAAGGAAAAAAAACAAACCACTTTGTTTGAAGACTGTTATCACCACATTAAAAAGAGAAAGTGAAATCTAGAAACTGAAAATCTCATTACTTCAACATCCCTGTTCCAAGGCTGAATAACACCATAATACCATGTTTATTTCTTCTTCTAGTTTCTAAGTTATTTCAAAGCTGTGCTGGCTTACAGAGGAAGTTCCATCTAGAAATATAAAATTCCATTGCCATTATCTGGGTAGACACTTCAGGATCAATGCTAGCCTTCAGGTTGAGCTACAGATCCTTCCCACTCTTGATCACAGCGTCCTAAGAACTATGAGAAAATACACTTCCTTAATCTTAATTTGGCAATTTAAGTACTGAAAGATCAGAACTTAAAATTCCACATCTATTTAACACTTGGTTAGTTGTCATTAAGCAATTTGACACTATCCACATTTCTGTTAATACCATCCTAGTTAATCAGCAACCATTACCACTCCCTGATTACACACAGCCAGCCTCCTGGAACACTTCCATACGTTTGTGGCCTAAAACAGGCTAACTGCATCCATATTTCCCATTTATTCCCCAAGTTCTGACCCAAGGCACTCAGTGAATGACACAGTGGGAGCCTCGTAGACTGGCAGCGGGATCTGAGATGGGAGGGAAGAGAGGATGTTTTATGCTGGGGGAGTATAGGAAGGCTCTAAGAACAGTTATCTGGATGGAAATAAACTGAAAACAAAAATCCCAGCAAACCTCCTTACATTACCAACTGCATTTAATCTCTGGGAAGATTAAATGTTTCAAACATGATGTTCAAACCACGAAACAATAAGCATGAATACATTATTTCTATAGGTACCTTTAACCATTTTTTTCCCCTGAAGCATTTTCTCTCTCAAAAATAAGTATTTAGACAAATGTTTCCTTAACCATAATCTCTTCCATTTTTTCACCCAAAGACACATCTTAATAATTTCTCACTCTGCTTCAGTCCTTCCAGAATCAGAGAGCACAGGATATCCTGTGTAGTGATATACCTGCTTTCCAGGCTGAAGGGAAAGAAATATGAATAAATTAAGCTTAAATTTAAGCTTAAAGAAGTTTAATTTTGCAAGGCACTGAACAGATATCCTTAATTAAGCCCATGAGCACTTCACAATTTAGGTAAACAAGTGGTATTTTGTAAACAGGAAGCTTTTCTGCTAAAAAACTAGACTCCTTGCTTAGGCAACGAGACCCATCCCACTGAAATCAGTAGGAGTTAAACATTTGGCAAGTCTGCACAGTAAAGCCACCTATATGTGTCACCTTAATGCCATCTCAATAGGCATTTTTTGAAGCTTAAATATGCCCCAAACCTCACTGCAAATATGCCCCACATATGTAACTTATGCCATGATTAGAAATGTCTGGAAACTTTATTTTTAAACTGTGTTTTATCAGAAATGAATGGTTTAATAGAAGAACCAATTTCCTCAGAAATGTTTGTATACTTCGCAAGAATGTCATCACAGAGATTTTAATGTGATATTTCTAAACCATGTAAGTAGAAGACACTTGGGTTGGTTGGATATGGGACTCAAATCCCTGACTAGCTTGGTGCCCATGGTCCCAGGGATTACTTTACTCCCCTGCTTACTGCCACTGCTGTATGGCACTATACTGTGCTTTTCAAAGGTCTTTATTTGTCCTCTGAAGGATTCTTCTACTTCTTTTCCTTCAGCTCCTGTGCCAGTGTTTAAAGAGAGGCCTCCTGCCTGCCAGAACACCCCTGTAGCACCATGGTGCTTCCTGTTTGCAGGACAGAAACACCTGACTGGCTCCAACGCTCACTCAAAGGAGGGGTGTTGTTTAGCTCTCTCGAGCTCTCACCCCTCTCACTGCAGCTCTTCCTTCATTGGCATTAAAAGGTGCAGGGCTGCAGAATGCCAGAAGTGCTGCAGATTAGAGCAGAAGTGCTTAGACAGCATGGGGCAGCTCAGGGACTGGAACACAAAGACGTGAAATGGGTCATGTCTGAGGCAGAGCTGAAATGATGTACTACAGTTATGGAAAAGAAGCTGTTTAGACTTTTGTAAGCAATATCACAAAGTCCTCCCAGTGTGGAGGACATTCCCAGGGAGGACATGGTGAATCACAGAGCACAAGTTCCCATTGAGGAATTTATGAGGTTCGTTATTTATCTGTTTGCTGATTTAGTATCAGCTGGATGCAAAACCCATTTGAAAAGCCATCAATAGGTTGTAAAGCATTTTTCCATGTTAGAGTGTGTGTAAATTCTAATAATTTGATACATTCCCATTGAAGAGTCCAGCATCTGATTTCTGTGATTGTGAATTACCAGATTGTCTGCATGTAAATAGCATCTGTATCCTTGACAACCAGACTTTATGACTGACTCATTCAATGAGGTCATGATTCATTGTCAGAGGTATCAAAATTCATTACCTTCTTTCACAGTACTTTTCCTGCCATTAGGTTTGTGCCAAATCATAGTAACTGAGATTTCCTTACAGACAAGAAGCAAGCAAAAGCAGGGACTAATCCAGCAAAAGCAATACATAAATGAACCTCACATTCAGACCAATCCCCAACAAAAAGAAAAAAAATCATTTAAATGGATAGAGATGCAATTTGACATGGTCTAAAAAGAGAAAAATGTGATTAGAATCCTCTTCAGGCAATATGAAATATTCAACTGCTCTCTCAGCCTTGCACAAATGTGAAGAAAGCAGCTAAGAAGTGTCTGCACACACATGCACACAGAGATCCCTGAACGGCCCTGGGGGTACAAGTTTACTTGACACAATGCTGTGTATAAGAGATGACAAATCCTCAACTCCCGTGGACTTTGAGGCCAGATGGAATCAAACCAGCACCTTTTCGGTCTGACAGGAGGAATGCACTCTGTTTTGGCTGAGGAATCCTTGACTGGGTCACCTTCACCTTTGAATTTAAATCTCTCCATTCACTTCCTTATTTCTTATGCTATTCTTCTTTATCCCCCAGTGCAAACTTCAAAATCTGTCTTTCTTTCCCTCTTACCTTGGAGGTTTGTTTTACCTTGTTTCTCATTCCACTCTTACCATGCAATACAGAATGTGCCAAATCTGTTGTGTTGTACCATTTATATTAAATGCCATGGAACTAACTTGGGTGATTTTAAGAGTGAAATTTTTAACTTGGGGTAATGACATTTGTTAATTTTTTGTGAGACTCATATACCTAACCAGCTGGTTTCTTTACAGAACTAGAATTTTGATAATTTTCATAATCCAAATTTACAACTTTAATTGGTCTATGCCTTTTTTTTTTTTTTTTTAATTGTATGAAGAATTTTAAACAGTGCTGCCCAAGGGTTGGTTCTTTAACTGCTCAATATGGGAAAAGCTTTATTGAAACCATGGGTTTTATGTGCACTAGATAAGGCTCTGGCCTCTCTTTCAAGGCAAAGAATTTCAGCCCTAATTTAGTATGTAGGGGATAATTTTAGTAGTGTGAATAAGTCCAGCATAGCTCAAGAAATTGCTTATGTGTCTGCCCCCCTTGTTGAGTTAAAATACCTCAGAGTAGAAAATCAGTGGAGAGTATTACACATCTTAGACTTCACTGCCTATGCTGTAACGGAACTGTGACACAATATACAGCAATAAACAACCAAACCTGAATTACAGTTGTAAAGATAAATCAATTAACTGACAAGAAAGAAAGATTTTCTTTGTTTTTAAAATACTTCTGTCATGTGCTTACTTACAGGTGTTATAAAGAAATTACATGCCCCACACCTGAAGCAGATTAGTTAATACAGTGACTGGACTCAGAAGATCAGACATCTGCTCTGAGCTCCACCAGTCTCCAAACCCACTCATAAAGATGACACTTTGGCTGCCTAAATCGAGATGTACAGCAACCTTGGAAGCACCTTACAGCTATCCTGCCTGCCCATCAGCTGCCTTGCCAAGAGGGCATCTTCTCCTGTAGGTGTGTGTTTTATCTGCCACTCCTATATGGATACTGCAGAGTCCCTACAGTGACTCAAACCATTTGGTGAACCAAACCCTTGATCCTTGTTACCAGCTTCTGTATCTTTTCCTCATGTAAATGGCTGTGTCTTTACCTTGTGCTGATTCCAATCTGACTGTCTCAATCACATAAATTAATCTCAGCCTCTAATTCACAGCAAAATACTGTCATATGTCACAGTTGGGAGGTGTATTTTCCTGAAGTACATCTTTTAGGAAACATTTTCCCTGTTACACATCTTTCTTTTTGTTTCAGGCCCTGCAATCACTATCATATATGATTCTCAATATGAATGCAGTACTAAAATCTCTACCAGCACTTTGTTTCAAGACATAAAATGATGATTTTAAAGTGCCTGTGTTGATCCTGCCCTACAAACAGGTATTATAAACCATTTAGTGACTAGTGTACAGACACTACAGTGATTTAACTTTAAAAGCTGTCCTCTAAGGACCACACCTGAACAGACAGTTGTGAATACTTCATATATGAAATTCAATCAATGATGGCCAATTTTGACAGGTCAGTTAACCCATGTAGAAGAATGTTTTTCTCTTGGAAGCACAGCTTTTTCAATCAGTGTGTTGAGACTGATTGATTTTCTACATTCATCCTGCATCTGGTGTTCATATTGAATACTCCTGCTGTTACTCTACCAATTGCTACAAGGGAAAACTTTGTTAGATTTAGGCTATATGTTGTACAAAGAGGGTGGCCAAACTCTGAAACATGGGGCCAGGGAGCATGTGAAACCACAGTGTTTGGAGACTCGACACTCATCAGTACAAGGTGTTGTGCAACTGGGTCTATGTTGGTCCTGCATTAAGTGAGTTTGGATGGTGTGCCTTTTTTTTTTTTAAACCTCATTTACATTCTCAAAACAGAAGACCAAATATACAAACCTTAACTGAATTCTAAAATCAGTCACTGAAAACTACCTAATATTTACTATGTTCTGATGCTACTAGTCCGCTCTGATGGAATCCATTGCTGCACAATCTTACTCTGCACCTGGACAAAGCTCTATCAAGCTTCAATTCTGAGCTTCCTGCATGCTATATTTGAGTCTCTGAGTCCAGTCTTTCAAAATGGCCACAGCACAATTGATGTCTATTTACTCATATCTGTTAAAATTCATCCTGCTTTTATACTCTACTTCTTAATAGTGAAAAATATGCTATTAAACTGACACTATAGCTTCATTTTCTTAAATTAATAGGGTTTTACTCAGCCTTCTTTTCTTCAGGACAAAACATGGAAAAATGAGTGGCAACATGACTGGGTAAAGTGTATGCAAAGGCTAAATATGAAGTGAGCAATGTCTTTACACTTCTCCTAATGCATTTCTAGCTAGGGTCTGCCCAATCCTCTCTGAATTTCACTCTATTAAATTATGTTCAGTAAAGAGTTTCAAGCTTGTCCAGTACAAAAAGGAAAGGTTTTGTATTCTTTGTCTAGGAAGAGCTAAGACCTGGGAAAGCAATAAGAATTCAGCAGTAAGCTGCACTGGCACAGGTGGCAGGTGAAGAATGTAAGAAGGCAAAGCCCTTCTTTAACACCTTGCCAAATCCCAAAGCAGCATCTATATTTGAATTTTCTAGTCGTAGTCAAAATGCACAAAACCAAAGTCACACTTCCTTTCCCCATGTGGGTGTCTTTATAAACTGTATGTGTTAGCTTCCCCCCTACTTAAGTTCATCTTTCTCTGACAGCAGTCCCTCATTCTCTGTTCCAGAGGACACCACCCTTCCAACCTCCTGTGCAACATACCTTCAGGTCAGACACATCTCTGTAGCACTGCTCGGAACGGGTGTGATCAGAAAGCTGCACATTCCAGAAACATGGGAGCTGATAGACAAGGAAGGGATTTTGTTTGATGACTGCATTGAAGATATCCTAGCAGAAAAATAACAGAGAAACATTTGGGTGTGTTGTTTCCACTGTGTGAGGTGATCTCAACTCCTCCCCCAGCTGACTCTCCTTCTCCCCCTCACAGGCAGAAATTCCAGTGGTGATGAAAGGTGGAGTCTCTAAACCTTTCTCCACAATTCTGTTGCCTTGGAGGGTGCTGTTAATCTAAGGTGTGACATATAGATCCAGACAAGAGGAACAAGCTCTCCTGACACACAGAGCTAAGGGACTCCAGCAAAGTTTTCTAACATACATCTTGTACTGCTGGCATGAGGTGTGGCTCCTGTTCCTGTCACCAGGGAGAGTAACAGGCAGTAAAAGACACAGTGCCTGCTGGTACTGATTACTGCACCACTTTTTAACAAAGGGGAGGGAAACGAATCTGGAAGCTAAATTGCTTCAAGGTGAATTACTAGACGAGACTTTTAGCTAGCACTTTATTGTTGCAACAAGTACTCCAGGTACTTTATGGATAAGGCGTGTAGGACAGATTGCAGAGCAGCCTACACCATGAGGGACAGAAAGTGTTTTGCCCCTAAGCAGCCACTCTGTTGGAGAAGTACGTTAAAAGGACAATCTGAAGGTAAGGTATTAGGGGAAGACACAAGCAGCCCTCCTCTACTCTGCAAAATTCTGCCCCATGTAGGTATTAGACAGCAACTCAGGATCTGACTGAAAAGACAGTGAAGCTGCAAGAATCTTTTTAATGATCCTCAGGAGTTGTTGGATCACCCTGCAGAGATGCTGTAAAAAGTGCACATCTCCATGTACACAGTAAGGAGCGTGCCTCCTTTGTGGTGACTGGTCAGGAGCCAGAGTAGATCAGAAGGAGAACAAATATCTAAATATGACGCTGGACTGAGTTAACATGTTCAAGCTGTTGAGCAAGAATTATTGGTTCAGGTCTAGTATGTTAACAGCGTTTCTGGGTTTAAACCGAGAGCTGGAAAGAAGCACAAACTCACAAACTGTATTTCTATGTTTAGGCACACTATTTCTTCTCTAGGCCTCGGCTTCCTATCTGTAGCAGGGAGACAGCAGCACTTTTGTCTTTACAGGGCTGTTGTGGCAAGGAGTACATTAAAAGACGTCTGGGACTCATCTGCCAGAAAACAGTACAGAAATGACAGGAGACTCTTAAAGCTAAAGTCTGATTAGACAATAACCAGTGGGAAAAGACACAGTTTATTTGGACTTCTGGTGCCTGGAGAGCTCTGTGTTAAAGAAGGGAGGACAGAAAATGAAAGCTTGAAAACCCCTTTTGTCCCTCTTATGAATCATCTGAGCAGGGGAGGTAAAAATGTCAGTGTTGTAAGAGGAATCAAACTTTGTGACTAAAGCTCCATTCTCTTCCACATTTTGCCCAGAATGATTCAACAATGACTACAGGCACAACAGCTTTCCCTTGCCTTTTCCCACATCTCATCCCCTCTCCATTTCTTTCCTTCCCCAACCCATGGCTCAGTGCTTGTCCCACAGTCCTGCAATGTCCTACTCACCTGGTCAGCCAGTGAAGTGGACAGCATGCTCATTAGCTCCCGCTCCGCTGTCAGTCTCCACATCTGCTCCCACTTCATCTTCCGCAATTTATCGAGGAGCAGCAAGATCACCCCTGAAGGGAAACATGGGGCAGAGACAAAGGGAACCCGTGATGCCATGTACCAGCCAAGGCCCACCCTGCCCATGTGCTGATTCAGCAGCTAAAACATGACAAGAAGTTATCTGACACATCTGATTGCAATCTTTGAAGCTTCTCTGAGGAGCAGATTGTCAGTGCTGGTTACAACCTAGACCTTGAGAGGGCCAGCCATTAAGGCACCAAGTCTGCACAGAACAGGATCCTCAAATGGGAAATTTTAACTTGGAAGAAAGGTACCTCAACATGCATTGTATTCCTCAGCTGCTTTTTGGCTGGCAAAATTCCTAGTGTACAAGAATGGAAAACAGCGGAAGCAATGATGCTATATTAAACACCAGCAAAACCTTTCCTACAGTGTCTTAGAAAAATCTGCTTGAAAAATGAATTTGGAAAGGCTTAGATAAGAGCACTGTCGTGGGGAATGAATGCAGACTGAAGGACCACAAAGAAGGAGTACTGATAAACAGCAGTCTTGCAGGCTGACAGAAACCCAGTAAAATCAGTGATGGGTTCTGTGTTGTTTCATATCTTCATTAGTGCAGGGAGGAAGTAAACAGAACAGTAACGACATCTGCAAATGACATTTAACAAGAGGTCTTACAAAAAAATATCATGGCAACTGTAGAGAACCATGGCAGCTACACAGAAGAATATGAAATGACACAAAGCAGGCACAGGGAAAAGCTGCCTCAGGGAGTCCAAGTTGATAAAACTAAAAGTAATGAGAAAAAGAAAGAAAATGTAGTCTGAATGCTTAAGAAAAACTCTCATAAAACCGCTGTCGTGAAATAACTAAAAATGGCAGATAAACTACTTTATTTCACGAGTCTTTCCAAATCAGACTACACCAGAATTAGAAAATGTACCTGGAAAAGTGCTGCTCTGGTTGGGAGAGGACATAGGTGGTTCCAGTTACTTCCTGTATTTAGTTTCTATGACATGGCAAGTTTCTTTCTAGTAAAACCTGGCACTACTATGAATAAAAAGCAAACCTCTTCTGGCCGTGCATTTTGTGGCCTATTTTAGTTGTGTTTTCCATTTAGTCCATCTGGTCCCCAAGGATGCTGGAACCTGTGCTGGTGGGATCCCCTTTCATCTTCAGTCAACCTTTCTGCTTCCAGAGGTTGGATTGGAAAGGGACGCATTGTCACAACATGCTACAGTCTATTTATGCCAGTGTGTTTGTCTTCTCTCCAGCATAAGGAAAGCCTACTTTGGAGCATGTAGTGTGCATGCATGAGCTTCTAAGAGAGCCATTATGCATTGTCTGAAATTCTACATCAGTGTGAAAGAGGCTCCTTGTGCTGCAGCAATAAACTGGGTGGGAGATCACCTCTCTGGCAGAGGATTTTTTCCAGCTGGAAAGAACTGTCAGCTTTGCAGTGAAATGCAACTGAGAAGGTTCTTTATTAAGAAAAATGAAGAATAATGGTAAGATTCAGTTAACTGCAATAAAATAGTTTTTATAATTCATAGACAATAGGCCAATTTTTCTTAATTTCTCTAAGCCTCCAGTCTGAGGAAGAAAAGGGGAAATATTTCAATATGTGCAGTATTCTCTTTTTTTTTTGACTTCCACTTTTATGGTAGCAGCAGATTATGGCATTGCAGCTAACAAGATTATGCTGTCCTGAGGGGCTATCATGGTAACAGCTGAGAGTGGAAGAGGCAGATGGAGTGAAAAAACTGGAATATATGTGAGAAAGGATGTACTAAATTATAATGCAATCATGGCTACTGAAAATATTCATAAAGTTTTACTGTTTCACCATCAAAACTAATTTCAATGTGACTTCTATTTTAATTCACCTGCAGGCTTGAGTTTAACACCTTTGTACAGTTTGTATTTAGGCTTCTAATTTACTGCTGCCGGAGAATACTTATAGGAAGTTTAACTATTTACTTATCAGTATTAATGAAAAGAAGATATTTCTACTAAGAGGAGAATTTAATACTACTCACTTAGTTAGTGTTATTGAGTCCAAAAGCAAAGAAAAAGCATGTGTTTTGGGAACTTTTAAAACAGCTCACACAGAAGAAAAATTAGTTTTTTTTCAGAACCGTGAACTTCAGGTTCTCCTCTATATTGTTGTGTTGCCAACAGCAAACATAACAAATGAACTAACTTCAATCTACACAATTAGTTTGCAGGCAAAATGTCTGAAATAAGGAAAGGAAAATATTTGCCTCAGGACCCGCTTCCCTCAGAGTCAAATTGAGTGAAATCTCAGACTAAATTCAAGATGACATACAGCTGAACATAAGGGGAAAAGGGACTCACTCTCATCTGCTCTGCTGGGAGAAGAAGAGACTGGAGGAAAAACAAGAAATGAAAGGAATATTTTATTAACATCTGGCCCCAGGCAGCAGGACTTCTGATCTTTTGAGAAGTGCAGCATCTTCCTGCCCTAACCTACCTGAGAAAAACAGAAGGAAAGCTTGGCAGCAAACAAAGAAAAAGAGAAAAGTGGCAACCCAAACATCTCATGAGTATTAAACAAATTATGATCAGCCACAGAACACCCTATTTTCTTTGTCCTGAGGAAATAGTTCAGGCATATCCAGAGATGTAAATATCTCCAAGATCTAGGAGAAAAAGTATGCTTTATTATTAAATTTGTGGAAAACATCCTAGTCTTGTTATAACTTGAATGGCATTTCTCTCCTGCTGCTTGATGAGATTTTGCTTGAACTACCAAAATTTGACAGATTCTGAACTGCTCAAATAGGCAAACAAACAAGAAGGCAAACAAACAAACAAAGCAGTTTCTCAAAAATGTCATTTAAGGACACACTAAAAACCCAGCTCCAAAAGCAAAATAAAAAAAACTCCCCCTAAGCACAAAAAAAAAAAAAAAAAAAAAAAAAAAAAAAACACAAATTGGTGAATAAATTGAATAAAACAGGGCAATAAACCTGAATTAACATATTTGGATTAAAATGTTTCAGCTGGAAAGCACTGCAAATTTTTTTTTGGTACATTTTAAACTCAATTTACTTGAAAATAATTTTAATCTCAAAATTGATACAAATTAAAAATTGTATTGAAAATTATTACAAGATCTGAAAAGGAAAATAAATTTTCTATTTACTTAAACTAACCAAAGTTTGGGAGTCACCTTTTCCATCCTATTCCCATTTTTTGATTCAATTGAAAACAACTTCTTTGTTCTTCCAATGTTTTCACTAAGCAACGGTTTCCAGAGATGCTTTAAGACATGTCAGCAAATTTGTTCTTTTTTTTTGCTTTTGTAAATCTGCTCCAGAACACAATATTTTATTTCATTTTTCTGAATAGTAAACTGAAAGTCTGCAGAAAGATCAGCCATTTCCCTTGGAATACTACCAAGCATCCCCACCTCTTGCTTCTGGATCAAAGACAATGGCTCCTCCTGAAATTCAGAGAGGAACATATAGTAGAGCTGGAAGCAATAAACAACATTTTAAGACAGAACAGAATGACTTAGAGATGTTATAGTGAAACTGGACAAGCTTTCAAACTCAATCAATTTATTACAATGGGCCTTTTAAGGTGCCTGAAAAAACTACTCAGTGCTGTGGAGGCAGAAAATGTAGCTCCTAAGAAACCATTTTCTATAGGATCTTGCCTGTTCCTTTTGGGTGGAACAGGATGCTTTTGTGAGCCATTGAGGCAATGCCATCTTATATGAGCAGCACCTCAGAGTCTATCCCTGTCAGGTTTTTTAAAGTTCTTCTTCAAATTAGGCCTGCAACAGTGAACCAGCTAGACAAACAACAAGTAGGTATCATCATAATATCCAAAACAGAGAGGTAAGACATGCTTCAAAATACATCATAAAGCAATAGAGAGTTTTTAAAAAATGACTGGGATTTTGCTACAGCTCAGCAGCACACCAAAGACCACACACCAAACCATGAGTCTAAGAGAAATAATGAACTTACTGAGTCTGTAAGAAATAATGTTAAACAGGCCTGAAATTATTCAGATTTTGTAATAAATATCTGAGTCAGACATTTAGGGCAGTAATCTATCATGTTTTGTGAAAGAGATTTGGCACCAAAAATTTGAATCCATAAGTGCTATGGAAGAGACTTGTAGCTCTGCTGTCCTAGGAGAGGCTCCATGATAGTGCTGACTGCTGAGTACTCCAGCAAATACTTGCAACTTCTTTTAATTCTGATTTATTGTACCTGAAGTCAATGGAAACTGTCCCAGTGCGTAATGCTAGGAATGTGACTATGCCTTTGCTGGTCAGGGCTCCAATGACCAGGTTTGTTAAGGACTGCATTTGGAATCCACTGAGAAACAGCTTCACACTACTGACTGCGCCCTCTGTTTTCCACCCACAGTACCAAGAGCACACAGAAAAACACAAGTATATGGCTGTTAGGGACTAAAACATTAAATTAAATTAAATTAAAGCTATAATTCCAAACCAAGCCACTGCACACATTTTAAAATTTACATCTTTGTGTGGTTGAAATTCACAGCGTTTATCTCACTTGGTTTATAGACTATCTGTTGCTCATAATTTGACCAGCCATATCATTAATGTAATAAAGCTGTATTTTTCTACAGCTTTTCACGTGATGTGACTGAAGGACTGTCATTCTAGCACATTTCTGGAGTACCCTGATACATTATTTAACCATGAACTTACAAGCACCAGCCTTCTTTTCTCAAAAAAAGCCTTTCACAATCTAAATACCCAAACTAATAAAAACTTGCAGGGATGTACAATGTGTTCATTGAGAATAAATGATGATTCCACACTGGAACTTTTCTCTCACAAAACTGAACAGGGCTGAGAAGCTGTTTTGAAACAAAGTGTGTGTCCCTCCAGGCACGGTGACAGGATGCAATAGTCCTCGTTCTCTGCACATGTATTAAAAGTGAAGTTGTCATAGAGCGCATTTTGAAATGTTGTGCAGTCTCTCTGTTGGGAGGCTGGTTCCTCATGAAGCATTATAAACATTTTGTTTACACTTCCTGATGACCATTTAATGAAATAGAAGAGTTTCACTTTATTTATTCTCTTCTTTCCAAGTATGCTAGTTTTCCTTAGGCAGAATTAAGATGAATGTTTTACTCAAGCACAGTTTTAACTTCTTATTATTGAGCTGCTCACTGTAGCTCAGAATGTCCCAGTTTTCTGGTTCTTTACTGCTTAGATGCTATTCTTCCTGAGCAATTTGGAAGAAGAGAAAAATGTTTTCTATCTTCTATTTTATGACTTCCACTTCTGGGGGAATTTCTCCAACTTTCTTAAAGTCTCAAAGCTGCTACAGAGGAATTTCCTTGATTGCAGAGTCCAGAAGGTCTGGAGGAGAAGAATCATGAGCCTTAAGACTTTGAGCAGGTCTATGGAGGAAAACGTCTGCTACTTAGAGACCATCCTGCTCAGTAATTCTCTCTCCTTTTATCTCCCAGAGTCTAGTGAAGAGAACTAACAATTCCACAGGCCTTTCAGAAGTCAGCAAAGAAAAATCATCTCTACACCTGAAGAAATTGGCCTTCTCTCACACAGATCCCAAGCATATAAAGTCCCAAGCAGTAAAAATTCACACGCTTAACAGCCCAAATTGCTGAAAAGATTTGCCTAACATGGAAAGCAACATGGCTGGAAAATAACCAAAATATTAGGAAAGCAAAAAAATGGAAACTAGGGGTTCTTCCCAGCTGCCGTACTTGCTTGGGCATCAAGGAAGACATTAAGGATAGTAACTTTCCTCAAAGCCTGTATCCTGAACCCTCTGCAAAGGGTTGTTGGAGACAAAAACCATCTGTGAAGAAGCTCCTTACATGGCTTTTGAAAAGCTCCTGCTTACAGCCTTTGCACCCTGTGACCCTTGTGAGTATACAGCACAGAGAAATTACATTTTAGAGGCAAAAAAGAAATATTCCAGGGAGCTCTCATTTGGTAAACTATGGAAATGGCTCCTAAGAAAGGAAAAAACCCTGTAAGAGGCACATCATTAAAATCTCATAAAATTCTAAAGAATGGGAAAATTTTTGCTGAGCACTTTTAAATCTCAGAGAACACGCTCTAGCATCAGACCTGCAAAGGGAGAGAGGAGGCAGGTTTCAGCCTTTATACACTGCGGCACCACGGCAGTGGCCACATGAAGCTGAGATCTGTCTTAAGGACATCTCACACCACTGCCACGCACAAGGAGCAGCTGACACTGCTCCGTGTGCATCTCTGAACATGTCTGAAGCACATCATGAAGGTGCCACAGTGGCCACTATCTAAAAGATGGCCAGGTAGACATCTTATTATGAAGCATTTTGAAATGTGAGATTTAAAAGGAAAAGGGATACTGGGTAGGGGAGTGGTGTGAATGTTGAAAATTTCTACAAAGTTTTAAAGAACTTTTCCTCTCTTCAATACTAAAACTGCAGTAAATTCTTACACACAAGATTAACTGTGGTTTCATTTGCCTGTGTGCTTAGGTGGCTTCAACAGAAAAAAAGTGGCTTCAACAAAAAAAAAGTCCTGATTAAATACTTATTTAGGTGATAAAGTCAGAAAGGATAATTTTTCACTCTTGCATAACAGAGGTCAGAGGATTTTTCAAAATCAATTTGGGACCTACTAGAGCACAACTTCTAGAAAAAAAAATCAATCTTTATTTAAAAATTTACAATAATGGATATTCTACCACAATCTTTGATAAGTTATTCCAATGCATAATTACCCTGATGAAGGGTGGTTCCCTTATTCTAATTTGAACATCTCTTTGAACTTTCAGTCATTTGATCTTGCTGAACCTTTGCTAAATTGGCAAGCCCTCCATTAAGAAATGTTATTTTTTCCTCCAAATATTAATAACCTAGGATCAAATTATCCTTTGACTTGCTCCCAGATAAGCTCCTGGAGCCATTTTTCCAAACTTCATGGGAAATTTTCCAGCATTATCGCTGAATTTTGCCAATTTTTAAGTGGTCACCTTTGACCTGTGGAGCTTAGCCTTGGACAAGTAGCTAAATCTACATTTTAAAATATATACCGTCCAAGAAGTGGTCCCCAGCACCCAGAGCACCAAAGCCCTGGTGGTGTGTGTACAGCTGGGGGTGTGCCTGCACTGCTCAAGGTCTGGCTCTTTCCTGAGCACACCCTGCTGGCCACGTTCATCCTGCTCAGCACTGTTCTCTGAGGTCTAGTTTATGTTCCTTCAGTTGTTAGACAGAATGATTATTCTGTTTGCATTTCTCAGTGTGGATAACATTATGAGAGAGCCATGTCACAGTTTGCTAGACTGGAGTGTTTTTAGCAAGGAACAGAGGGTCTGTGTTGCATGCACTGGAGAATGTCATTGGGGCATGCTTGGAATAGTAATCTTCTGATGCCACACTTAAGGATTGGAAAGAGGTGCCAAATGGAGTGTAGTCCTATCCACGCTAGTTCTAGAAATACTTACTGAAGTGAACTGTGAACAAATTACACTAAATATTATTAATTTTAATTTTTTTTTTTTTTAATGAAAGACAGTTCGGTTCCTCAGAAAGACAAGGTACTAACTAATTTCTGTGTCCTATGGATAAACAGGGAGCCAAGAGTGAAGAATGAACTGGGCAGCTAAGTTACCTGGCAGTGTAGACATCAGGTATGACAGGAGTAAAAAGCTTCCATCCCATACAAAACAAATGCATCTCCTGTACTCATACTTGAAATGACTCTGGTTGTACATCCAATGATCACACAAAGCATTTTGTCAATCATAACAAACCTGGAGTTCATCTAATTATCCATCCTGGACTGATTGTCATGCATCTCTTACTTCTTCCTGAATGTAGAATTCTTCATGTCAGTGCCTCAAAGCACAGAACTGTGAGTGAGTGTCACAACAAAAAAGGCAGTGGAACTGGACTTTGGGTGAGCTGTGCTGAAGAGGAATCACAGAATAATACAGACTGTACAGGGTTACTGTGCAGGAGGTCCAGTCATTGGATCTCCATGTGCAGGCATGTTTGGAAAAAGGGATCCCACATGGATAAAAACTGAGGAAGTTTGCTGAAATTTGCTATTTACCCTGTTGCAAGCAAGTATCTCTTCCAAAAGTAATTAATCTTGGACTCTCTAACAAAGAACCACCTACCTTTAAAAGAAAAAAGAAACTGTTTCTTAATCCTTATCTCTTGTAAATCAGCTTAAGTCTCTTTAAGGTAAGAATCAGGCATTTATATCAGATCTGGACCTTATTCGTGATACTTATCTATGTTTTATTCTTCCACAGCAAGCAGTAAAAAGTGAATGCTAACAGGGACCACTGCTTTAAATTATGTTTGGCTTTTTGGTTTTGATCCTCTCAAAGGCATCATATTCAATAGGGGTCAAAATACCAACAATTTTACAAGGTTTCCACTTGGGACTATGTGAAGAGGAAAAAAGCAGCCTGCACAGGTGCTAATTATTTTGGCTGGCTTTTAGTCTTCACAGTGTCTGCCTTATACTTTCCATCACGGTGGAGAAGAGCTTTCAAAAGCAGTTTCCAATATTAAGTGTAGTCCACAAGGGTAATTGTAACAATGGGCACAGTGAGCAAGAACCCGTCACAGCTTTTCTGGGCCTGGTGTTCACTCAACATCTCACCAACAAAGGAGGAGATGTGGTTCAGGGCTGAACGATCTGAAAGGTATTTCCTTCTGTTTGGATGACAAAGAGGTTTGGAGTTTTCTATTCAGAAAAATGCAGAAAACTTCCCCCTGCCTTTCCCCCACTTTAATGGGCAGTTTATTGACTGAGTGAGATTCAGGAGGAATAGAACACTCTAAGAAATGGATTAGGGGAACGAAAGCAGCAGCACACAACAAACAAGCCTGGAAATTAACTACAGCATTTAAAAAAAATAAAAAACCAAAACCCAGGAAACATAATCCCTCCTGCACACCCACTTATTTTCTAGTAACAGAGAAAAGGATTAGGTTCACAACAAAAATACAGGGATTTGCCTAAGGAGCTGTTTATCATGCTCATATAGCCAAACTGGGGTACAGTTTGGGTAAGACGCTTGCAAAGTTAGACTGCCAAGCCTGGAGGGTTGTGTTCAGCAATAAAACACCCAGATGGTGCTCAGTTACAGGGGGTATTCCACAGGAGTTGGTACTGAGCCTGATATTGTTAAGCATTCAGATTAATAAACTGGAAATGGGATAGAATGTGTCCTAGGCAATGTAACACGTGACACCACATTGCGGGCTGTGGCCTAATTCCCTGGGGATGGGCAGTTACACAGGATCCTTGACTGGACAAGTGGGTAAGAGAAAGCTCCTAAAATTCTACAAAAAATCCTGAATGGTACTATTCCTGAATGGAGAGTACATGCTGGAGGACAGGTAGTTAGAAAGGGGATTTCCAGGCGAAGTTCTAAGAGACTGGGTGGACAGCAAGTTGAACATGAGCCAGCAGTGTGACCTTGGGGCAATATTCCACGTGTTGGGCTATATTAGCCCTCAGGTCATGGTAAGTGATTACCACTCTTGGCTCAGCACTTGTAAGACCACACCTGAAGCACTGTTTTGGATTCCTAGGTCAAATAAATACCCTGACATGCTGAAGTAAATCCATCAGAGAACAACCCAAATGGTCATGGGCCTGGCATTCTTAAGGAGAAGCTGGGAGAACTGGCCTTGTTCAGCCTGGAGAAGACTGAGGGATCTCCTGTTGGTTTTTAAAACTACTTAATGGAGCAACACTTTTCCAACAGATGCACAGAGACAGAATGAGAGGTAACAGTCACATACTGCAGCAAAGGAAAATCTAATTACATATTATGAATTTTTACTTTTATTTTTCACTGAATAGAAAAATAGTGGCTGAATACAGGAGCAGGCTGCTCTGAGAGGTATCCCTGAAGACACTTGAAACTCAGCTGGAAGAGGCCCTGAGCAACCTGAGCTGACTTTCAGAGGACAAAAAGACCTTGGGAGATCTTTTCTGACCTAAATTGCCTATAATTCAACAGTCCTACTTGGGGAAAACTTCTCTTTTCACTGTCTGTGACTTTCGTGAGAACAACTGTGTAGAGATGATCTGCATATAGAGTGTACTGCAGTGCTCCTGTGCTCCCCTGAGCTCACTTCGACAAAGATTGGTGCAGAGAGGAAGGCAGAGGAGCTACAGCACGAACAATTAAAGCCAGGACATAGCTGAACATAAAGACAAGACAATGTGGAAAGGCAAGAAATGAGCTGCTTCTTCTGAGATTTGTGTCCACTCAGCTTTGCAGATTCTTCTCTTTCAAAGACTCTTGGTATTTTTTTAAAGGGGAAAGGTTTGTCCTGAACTTAGTTTGCCCTAACATGAAATGCTAGGTTGCCCTAGCACCTAAGAGAGTGATCTGACTATGACCAAATCCAACTGGTTTTGTTGGCACTCTCTTAGTGGGAATGACTTTGACACGGGGTAGAAAGACATCTTAGTCACTCTGCTACTTTCTGTGACAGGCAGAAAGCTTCCTATTAACAGTCCAAAGAAGGAGTTCAACTGCGATGCCTCTTTTCTTTGTTTCGGGACTGTGGCTAAAACTGCTGTCTCTACAAAAAGGAACTGTCTTTCCACAATCACTTTTATTAGCACAATGAGAAACTGGAAAGTGAACTTGCACTTCAGAAGAAAACGTACTGGTTTTACAATCACTATGCATTTGTCTGGGCTTCTCCCATCATATAATAGAAGGTTTTGTTCTCAGTGTAGACACATTGATGCCTTTACTAAGCTTTTATGTGCAAGTCTTTCATCCAAATTTAACCTGCTAATGATTGTCCCTCTGCAATAAAGAGGGCACTTCAGACTGCTGGACAACATAATTACTGATCAAGGTATGTATGTTCACATAAAGAACTGCCTTGATCAAGCTAAAAATAAAACACTTCAAGATGATTTTTTAAATCGTTACATTGGAATACTACATCTAAATGCCTGATTTATGTCCATTACATGGAGAACTTTACAGTATGGGCTCAGGTCAGACCAATAAAACTCCCAAAACGAGGACAATCTAATCTTTTAAAAGAATAGAAAAAAGAAATTTTATTTACTCCAATACAACTAGAATCTGGTATAGACTGTCTAGACGCCATCTTTTTTTTAATCACAGGTTTCCTACAAGAGAAATGTTTTCAGTGTTTCAAAGCAAGTCTGGTGGTGTTTTTTAAAAACAGTTTTTGTGGGGGCTGAGAGAGTCAATTGCTAAGGAGTAGAGGAGGTATCTGAGAGAATGCCATGAACATCAGACTAACTCAGCCACAGTAATGTCTTTACTACATGGATAGGCCTCTCAAACTAGAGACATCATTTTCAAAATCAAATACATATTGACCCTCATTTCAGAAATGTCAAACATGATGTAAATAAGTTCTCAGTACATCACATGCTTTAGAAAGTACATGAGAAAGACCTGAAATGAAGCTATACTTTGAGGATAGTCACCTCTAAGATAGCTTATTTTTAAGTGTAAGCTACAGATTATAGACAACAAAGATAGGGATGTGGTCATCAAAAAGCAGAATTATCACTTTAGCTTCCCACCTTTGACACAGACTGATATTTCCTGTTGAGACTAAAAGCAACCACAGGCTGGCATTCCTAAACTGCTACTTGGACAATGTGCACAGTATTTGTACTTCAAAGGCACCTCTACATGTATAAAGCTCATGTGTATCACCATGCTTTGCAATGAGAATGGTATATACTGAGTAAACTCACAGTGTCTTAATGGAAGAATAATCTAATCCAAAAAACTGGCACAGTGTGAATCTAAGTAGATTAAGAAAATGCTGCTTTTTGACTTGTCATCAGTGTTGTACATTGTCTTTTTATCAATTAAAATGCATTTTTCATCTGTTTGCAATGGCTCCTGTACTTTGATCCAACCCTAATGACAGCACTTCCATTACCAAACATGACAAATGTTTGAACTAATGGGAGACAGGATTATTGCAATGGCTTTAGAGGGGGCATGGCTAAGCTTGGTCAAGCCACAATGGTGGGTTTAAAAGGTCTCTAAACCATGACTTTTCTGATTTCTTCATTCACTGAGACAATTTGACAACATCCTCTTCTCTCAAGCAGCCAACATACATGAGTACAATTACCGCAATGTCATGAGCAGAAGCCTGTGGAGCTCGGCTGAAAGCTGTTACCAGGTTTCTTGAGCAGGACCACAGGCAGTGCCATGACTACCAGCAGCCCACTCTGCACTGCTTCACCAGTCATTTGTTTTCTGCACTGAAGATGCACAGCATCATCATGAAGGAGCACAAGATGTGATCCAGGCTTATTTCATATAAACAGTCTGTTCTGTGCTTGTCTTTCATCACTCAAATTTGTTAAATATTATGCAAAAAATGACGTAACACATGCTTTCAATTTCCAATTCCACTTCCACAGGTCTTTTTTTTTTCAGGGAAACAACAAAGGAGAGAGATTTATTCTAGCACTCTTCCAGTCATTGCAAACACAGGAGTAATAAGGCACAGTACACACATAGCCTAGTAATCGCTAGGTGCTAGCCATTCCCTTCTGTTCCCAATCCACGAATCTGGTAATGTCACATTTCCCAGTGTGGGAGGATGAATTCTCTGCTCAAGCTGTTGAGACACCTCCTTATAGTTTCCAGTGGCTATACTGAGGCAGTGCATTTCAGATGAACCTCAAATCCTCAGTATGGGCTTCTGTATTCTAGGAGTCTGAAATCCCCAGGGCCAAAGTTTTTTAAAATTACCCCCAGGAACCAAATTATAGATTTATCCCAAAGCTCCATTTGGCAGGCAGGGGTCCAATCTCAGCTGATGGAAGTTGGCTCTGCTGCACTAAAGCCAGAGAAGCCAGGGGTGATTCACATCCCTGAAGAAGTGGTGAGAAGCCTTAACAGTCACCAGATGCTGCTTTTAAAAGCTATTCTCCACCATGATGGAAAGTATAAGGCAGACTAAAAGTACTAAAAAAAAAACCCAAAAAGTACTAAAACCTTTTAGGTTTAGAATTTCTTTTCTAAGATACTTTTCTGAGGACTAAGATGATTGTTACTCCTGAAATGAATGTCAAACTATACAGTGCAACTCTGAAGCTGTCAGTTTAACATCTGTAAAAAGAAAAATCATAGTGTAGCAATACTTTCAAAAGCACAGTTTAGTCAGTGTAGTTAATATAGTTAGAGAGCAAGAAATTGTGCTTGAATTAGTGTATGAGCAATCTGGAAGAGTTAACTCAGTGCAGATAATCAACATGGAGTGGATGTTACATAAAAAGGGCATTTTATTAAGCAGCTTACTGAGTGTTTACCAGTAAAGTACAGGAAGAAATTTGGAAACCTTTGTGGTACAGAAAGAATTGTGTCTAAAATGCTTGAGGAGAGAATGTAATCACAAATAAAGAATGGTTCTAACTTAACACCTTAAACACTAATCAAATCATCTGACTTTGGGTTTGGTCTGGTTTTTCAACAATTATATTATCATGGACTAAAGTATGACTTGGATTATCTGCCTGTGCAAATGAGGAAGAATGAAAAACAACCAAATAACATCTTTCCTTGAAAATCTGTATTGGCTGTCAGGAGATCTGTCCTGGGCATACAAGGAAGAGAGGAGTGCAAATGCTTACTGGGTTTAAAGAGCCAGCGAAGAAGGAACAAACAGATCTCCGCCTTTAATACATCTGCCTTCTGGGACCCTCCCAACCTATATGTTGTCCAGAGAGGCTCAGGCATAGAAAGATAAAGAGTGAAAGAGAAATTATCTTCAGAAACTGTGAGGAGCAGTAGAACACTTTTGACTTTGAGAGGTGCTCCAAAATCAAATCTGCCAGAGTTAGGTCTGGCTGAAGAGGATCACATAAAAATCTCTTTTCTTAGGATTGTATCCTAGGTCTGTAGTAAATACTCTCCCAAGAGCAAGAGCAAAGTCTGTCTGAGAGCCTCCCCCTGATCCAGCTCTGTTTAGCTCATTAAAGTTTCAGGGGTTTGGAGGCCCTTTCGCAGTTCCTAAGTATGGCTCTAGGCACCTGAATTTCCATGCCTTCCCCCTCCTGGACCGCTGCCTTTCATGAGTGTTTTGCTTAGAGATACTGCCTCTCTTTTTGGTGTCCCCCTGCTTTAATTTTCTGAGTCCTCCTTGGCCACACCATTGCGTTCAGTGTCAATTATTTTTATTTACTGAACACATCAAACAAGACTCAGTTTCATCTTCCCTGAGAAATGTATAACTTCAGTCTCTGCTAGATTACTGAGGCAAACAACTAATTCAATCCAGGAATTTATATTAAAGGTTGCTGATTCTGTCAATAACCTTGTCTCCTACTTCTCAGTTTCTTTCACTGTTTCACTCAGTGACCTCTTGTTCCACATCCTTGAAAAAACAACATTCCACTTCTTATGATCACTTGTCAATCTTCCATACATTATCTACCTTCTGGTTTCTTTCTAAAAAAAGAGCTTTTATAACTACAAGGTAAGTTGTGTGAAAAAAGAAATTGTGAGGAAAATAAAATCTTGTGCAGGATTATGGGATTTTGCATGGCTTGATAGGTATGCATTAATACAAGAATAAACACATGCAGTGTATGTGAAGGACAGCAGATATTTGATTATTTTTGCTTTCAGTGTAAGGTTTATGTGATATACTGACATTTGGTATTCCTATTTGGAATACCAAATACTCTTCCGAATTCCCATTTGGAAGAGTAAGTTAACACGACGTAAGTTAAAGCCTCACAGAATTTTTTTTAACGTTAGCATTTTAGATATAAATATATGTATTTTATACTACCCACCATACATTACTGCATTATTCTGATCTTATGTGGTTGTGCCAGATTTCTCTCTGCCAGCATTAAAATGGCAGAAAGGAAAAAGCAAAACTACAGCAGAAAGAAGGTAGCTATAGAAGGTGGTCATCTCTCAGCAGAACAAAAGATACTGCTTGGTGGTGTAACAGCGAACTGAATCGACACCAACAAGTTGAATTGTGTATAACATAAGCTTTCAGATTTCAGGAAAAATCCATGAAACTTATCTCTGTCTCATGCTTTGCGGGGGCTGGGGAACAGGGGTGGGCAGACCTAGCCTTTCTATTTGCAATTCTGGCAAAGAAGAGATAGGAAACAAACCTATTCTGCCAAGATCTTGTTTCCACACCAATCTGTGTTCTGTTAGGCTATTCTTTTGAACGTTTCCAGAGAACAGAGATGCTCTGCAGACACTAAAATATGAATTCACAAAAATTAGCGGGATTTCCACAAATATACATAGGAATATAGAAATAAGATGACCCAACCATACAACTTGTTCAGTCCTTTTTCTAGTTAGTCTGTTTAATTTAATCCAATATATTTCTGTGAAGCAAAATCACTTTTATGGTGAGTAATTTCCTGATAGTGCAGAGATATTTAAATGGACTCATCTGTTCCAAATGGAGGCTTCACCATCTGTTCTGCCCTTTTATTACAAAGAGAGAGAGAGAACCTAACTCACTGCATCAGCATTTAAAGGCCTGCATTAAATGATTTAGGTGTATATGTGTGTTCTTCATGTACCTGGTATGTTTTCTCACATACCAAACACAAATCAGTGAGAAGACCTGTCTCTTGTAACCTAATACATTCTCTGATCTAGTGCCTTTATATCTTTCTCATGGCAGCAGAAACTGATGGCCAGTAGCTTGCATTTTATTAGGACAATTATGACCCTGTTGGTGTCCTGCAGGGGTTATTATCTTTATTGGGCTAACATTTTGTGATACCATTTACTTCTCTACAGAAAATTATCAACTCCTATCCCTCTTACTGGGCCTATATATGAGTCATCGTGGACAGAAATCTTGTAGGAGATGTGCTGAGGACCTGTCAGATTGCTGAAAAGCTCTGTTCCTCCCCAAAGGATGTCACACAATCTTTTCTAACAACATTTAGAGAAAACTGGAAATTCCAAAATGCATTGCATCATTTTTCCTTTTTAGAAAGAAAAATTTAGCTGCAGCTTAGGAAGGGAGGTGCAAATTATCACATCTCATATTCTCTATACCAGGAGACTGACTGCAGGTATTAATTCAAAGCAAACCCTCAGGTCCTACCTGTGTTGTAGCCCCTCCCAAGCGCTGGCCAGGGCCGATGGTTCTTCCAGAGATTGCCCAAATACCAATCACTCTGGTTCTCCACCAAGCCAAGAACTTGCTGCCCTGGAAAATGAGCAAATTGCAAGAACATAAGATATAAGACAGTCAATAAATGGAAAACACAAAGGAAATCTGGAGAGGGACAACCAGTGGAAGAAGGCAGAAGATGGGGCACTGCCTTCCTTCCATGCCTTCAGAATAAACCAGTTTATGTAAACGACAAGCAGGCCTGGCACAGCAAATTCAGCACGGCTCATTTCTTCCCTTCTTCCCTGGCTAGCCTGAGTAATTAAACACTGTGGGATCCTTTGTCATGCTGACAGAAATATGTCATCCAGACAAATCTGAATGCTGCTTGATTTTGGAACACAATGATGGCAAATCCTCCTAGTGAGAATTAAGTGTTGGTAAAATGATCATCTAATACGAAGACCTGTTCATACTCTGATGGAGATAACATAATTGAAGAACAAAGCTCAATGTCACAAAGAGTGACTGAGAAAAAAGAGTGACACATATTATCCCTTTTGCTTCAAAAAATACTGGATTTGCAAAGTTTACCTACATAAGAAAGTTGCACTGTTTTAATTTAAGAGAGTAATTTAGAAGTCATTTAGGTGAGCCTGTGTAGAATGCTACATAGAAATTATGACTTCAGTTTTATTTCAGTTTATCTTGCATTGATTAGCAGCTGGCTTCAGCTAGAGTAAAATGTATTTTAAACTAAATGCGTCTAGAAGGTTTGCACTGCTCAAAAATCAACGAAGAAATGAATGTTTGTATAGATAAGGACTTAATTAGATATCCTAAAATGTGTCTATAAAATGTAAATAAGAGAAGTGATTGAAAGGATGCTGTGGTAACGGAGGATGGAGGGAAGGGGAGAACTGCATTTGGATCCAGTCAGAGAAAGGAAAAGGAATGGTGCTTTGAAAGAGGGACATGCTCAGTGAGGGCATTGAGACTAGTACTGGAAATTATTTTGCAGCCTTTTGAGAAAGCAATTAAGGATCATGCTTTGAAGGCCCATTTTCAAATCCCAGCTATGCTCATAAAATTGTGTGTATGGTCACAGCAGTGCACTGCAAGCCTGAGATGATCATTGTATGTTGCTTACATAGAACCACAGCTATTTCAGTATGGTCCAACACAAGGTTGGGCTGAGAACAAGACATAAAGGCAGATATGATTAACTCCATTTCATAATTGGCTTGAAAGGTGCTTGCAATACTCTCCTGTGGTATCTGTAATTCAGTGGAATGTCAGTAACCCCAGTGTGTCTTGAATGCTGTTTCAAAGAGTGTGAGCAGCAGTGATTGGCCAAGGTATATTAAAAAAAAAAACTAAGCCAGAGCACTATGAAAGCATTCAAGCAGTGAATGGAAATCAATCTAAAAATAACTCTGAGAGATTACAATTTTTCAGATTAGATCCCATAAATAATTTTTTAAGAAGGTGGAAAATCTGGGAGAGAGCAAAGGGATCATATCAAAGACCCACTGGTGCTACTGAAAACTGGTAATACTAACAGAGTGCAATGCACAAGCAAACAAAGGAAATTACAAGCCAGAAGCTAACATATCCTAAGCAACTCTGTTCATACAGATAAATGACAGCATCTCTCAACCTATGAGACACCTGGAACACACTGGAGAGCACATCAGACATCACAAGACATTTACTGTGAGGAAATATGAAAGGGAGCTCAACTGGCTGAATGGAGCCTAAGGCAAAAAGAGGCTGAAGGACACTATTTAAACCAACACTTGTTGACTCCAAGCTGGAAGTCTGCCTGTTTATAGCCACTCCCTTACAGATGAAGTAGAATAAATCAAGATAAGAAACATCGGCTAATAAGGGATGAGGAGAAATAAAAAAACCAAACCAACAGAAAATGCAGATGCAGCTGGGCTGGAATGGGTTGGCACAGTTGCTAGGAAGAGACTGACCCTGCCCATAATCTACTAGCACATTTCACAACTCAGCAGTCCACAGATCCTTCTCAGGGTAGTACAGCTACCATCAAAAGAAATGTCAGAAGTCCATTTGCAAGAAGCAGATACCTTCTTTACCATGGAGCATCAATCTGCTTTCATTATTTTAGCCTCATGGATTTCCCAAAATACTATAGACTTCAGCCTTTAAAACAACGGATAGGGAAAAAATGAACAAACCTTAATGCTTGTCAATGTTTTTAATTTCTCATGTACAAGTCCAAAATCTCAGTTCTAATAACTTACCCCTGAAATACTTATTTCTCAATTATTATTTCTCATGCCAAGATAAACAAAAAAAGGTTCAGGAAATTATGTTGGCATGTATTTACTGTAGCTGCATAATTTCTTTCTGTATTTTCACTTTATTTTTAATGACACAAGAAAAAACATCTCACTTTCACCAGTATTCATTGAGATTTCATATGGGACACAGACAAAGGCAGAAATGAACATCATGTAAGCTTTAAGGCTCAGATACATGGATCAGATAATGTGACTTACTGTGTAAGAACTGAGCTGGAATAACTGCCTGTACATGCCCTTTTAGCTTGTCACAAACACACAGTAAAATGTATGAGCTAACACGCTCTGGTTTGTTCTTGCAATGGCCTGGGAATGTGCACTCATTCATACACTGTCCTAGGGTAGAGCATTATGCAACTTGTCAGGTGTTGTAACTCTTACTGGTGCCTAAAAGCCTATTAGGCAGATGTGATAGCTTGTCTCCCAAGCCACCTTGGAGAAAATTATGGAGATATGCTTTCCATCTTCTCTAGTTATATTTCTATTTTCTCTAGCTGGAATAGTGTTGCTGTCTCTGCCAAAGAATATATTTTATTTCGCTTTACATTGTCTCTGTGATCTTAAGGCAGAAGTAATCCAGAAAACCAGACCTCAGCTGCATAGCAAATATTAATGTTTCCAAAAAGGTTTTCATTCTGAATCAATACAGAAAAAAGAAAATCAGAAATATTTTCCGGAAGACATTCCCCAAATATTTTGATCTGAAGATATCAAAATAACATCTAAGAATGTACAACCACCCTCATGTTAAGTAATATAAAACAATGTGACACATAATCAAAATGCATATGTACCCTATAGACCACATTATTCCATGTATCTCAAAGTTCAAACAAAAAAACATCTGAAGTTGTGTCTTTCCAACTAAAACCAACTAAAAATTCACTCAAAAGCTTTCACTCAGTGCTTTAATGAATTTTCGTTTTTTATAGAGTCATTGTGATAACATCCGTCCTGTACCAGCTATTTCATTTAGTTATGTACTTTTTCAAGTGCATCACAAAGTTACAGACATGAGCCACTGGCTGAAGGGATGCAGGGTGTCAAGCAGGCACATTGAACAGCTCTCTGACCACGACCAGCCTGTCCCTCTGCCACCCTTTGTACCTCCCCTGCAAGGTGCTCACATTTCTGCAGGAAATATCACCAGGTTCACTTCACCTCTGATCATATCTCAGTCTGAATTCAGGTTTTCTGGGCAGGATGGACTAGAGTTCCCTCCCAGCACGGCGTTTTGGAAAAGGCAAACATCAAAGAGTTATGTGAACTATTCTGCCAGCAGATGAGAACACAGTGTCTGCCGTAATGGATTTGAACCTTTCAGTATTCTGAGCTGCCAGTTTCTTCTTCCTAAGAGTTATTATAATAAAACACCACAACTAACAGCAAAAGCTCTATCATCTTCTGTTCTGGTTCTGCAGTTATGATTAAGTGCACTCCTCTCACTCTCTGTTACTCCAGGCACAAGTTAGGTTATGAAAATTAAGCTGTCTTTCTTACTTCTTCATACATCACCACTAACAGCCAGACAAGAGAAAACAAGGCTATGATTCTGGCATGACCACTGTGAAAAATTTCTGGGCAGGCAGAATTACAGATGGATTGCTGGGAATGGGGCTATGTGCTGCCTGGCTGTGGGTTGAGACTTCTCCAGAAAGCAGCTGCAGCTACAGCATTTTGCACAGAACAGCTGTCTGACAGCTCCTGCACGATGAGAAGCTTGGCTGTTGCTGGGAAGAGGTTTCCATGGAAAAACAGACACTTCTGAACTTGACAACTCAGTGCCTTCAATTCTGCTTTTGCTTCACAGATTTTTGGTGGCTAATGGAGGGGAAAGCATTATGCCGTAACTCAGACACTGAAGGGGACTCCAGACCTTAACTCAGCTCCCAGCTGTGACACTGATTTCTTGGCTGACACTGAACAGCCTCTTGCTCAATTCTCCCTGAAAAAAACTTTACCCCTCTTCCATTTTGCCTGTCTCATTTGTTACAAATGTAAGTCCTCAGAGTTAGTAAGTGTGTGCTACTTGCTACTGAAAGGGTAAGAGCAGCGGCATGTGGCAGGCTGAAGCTCCATCCAACATGGAGTTGTCTCCAGCAGCAGGGAGGAGCAACTGTGCAACACAGAGCACAACAGTGCAGCTGTATGGTGGCTCTTCTTAATAGGGGTCCTCTGAATACGGTGACTCATGGCACATGACACATCTGAAGGAGTATCAGCTATTTTTTATGTTGGGTTGGGTATCTATCTCCTGCTTTTTCTTGGTGCCAGTCTTGGTGCCTGTGAACAATATTTTCCTATTCTGCCCTATTTTTTCCCCAGTTTTAGAGGATTTTATCTTGTCTACAGCTTAATACACAGGACCTTAACCTCAGCTCTTGCCTTGATGTGTTTTTCTATAAAAAACAATAAAAATAGTAGTAAAAAATTACAGTTATTACAGGTACTTTCAACATCTTCTTTAGTGGAAGCTTTTTTTTTTTTCTTTTAAACCTATAGTGGTTTTTACATGATTCCACTGCAATTAAAGTAAGAGCACTGAACCCACTGCTAACACTTTGTGTGAATTGCACTCTCAGGACATCAGACTGTTTCCAGAAAGTGGAAAATAAGAAGGCATATTAAAGGGGAAGGAAGGGCTGGGGTGTCACCTGATTGCCCATGGCCAAAGAGTGAGCTGGTATCACAGAAAAGATCTGTTTCAGCTCAGTTCTCCTTGTTGTTGGATTTGCAAGGTTTAGTTGTGTTTGGTAGAAGCCTTCGAAGTTAAAATCAAGTGCAAAGTAGTTTTCAGCCTCTAAAAACATAATAAGTAAGAAATTTCTACACTGTGGAGACTATTAAAGTAGAACAGAGCAGAACTCTGTCTTGCTACTTCTAACTACTCTAACAGCCATGGTTTAGATAATTAGGAATTTAATATAGACACGAATGCTGGAGCTACAGCCAAATACTGCCAAAGCTGTGCATGTCTTCAGTGTAAGCTGAAAGAGAGGAGAAGGACTCAACAAAAATTTAAGATTCAAGCTTGGCAGGATTCAGAACTGCAGCATTCTGCTTCCAAAATGAGACATAGAAATAGAGAATAAAAAACTGACAGAAGGGAAGAGAAGAAAACATATATATTCTGAATGCTGGAAATATTCTAAATTGGTCAGTACCAAGCCTGATGAACACTGTCAGGACTAGTTGAATCTATACTGGTGTAATAAAGCAGAGTTATTTTCTGCATGATTCAGAGTTAAAATCTTTGATTAATGCCCTTTGCCTCTTTCCTGCTTCTGATTTATTTTTCTTTAGCCTTTAAACATCTGCACAACACAGCCTTCCTTTCTGAAATGGGTGAGGCCACATCCTCAGCCGGTATAAATCAGCATGATTTCAATGAAATTAGTGTACTTAAGCTGACTAATACCAGCTGAATATGTTGCACTTCATATTAAGTCTTTCCTGAGTGACTGACCCTTTCTTGATGGCCTTCCTGCCCATGACCATATATTGGTTCATACAAAATAAGTGGCTTCCACAATATTTCACTTTTCCTGCCACATGTCTCATCTACCTCTTCAGATCACTGTCAAGCTCAAGTTCTTCATCCTCACTATCACTGCCTTTTGCAATTCTTGCACTGTCTATATAAATGCATGTTTTTTCCTTGCTCCCAGGCTCATTCCACTCTTCTACTGCCATGTCTTCTCCCATTCCTAAAAGAGACTCTGTCTTCTCATGCAACAAATGTCCTGATTTACCTGAATAAATCTGAAAATTTATTTCAAGCACAAAAACCCTTAGGACTTCCCTCTATAATTTTTTTAGAAATGTTACCAAGAATCCAATGTCCAATACACACACAAAACTTTGTGGATGCGCTATAACACAAGTGTGCCAGACCCTAAAAATAGTCTGACACTGTCTCATACACTTGTATGGTACAGGATACACTGTGTTCAGCAGAACTGAATACTTTAACCTCTACTGTGCATTTATTTCACAGGTGTGCAAACATGTGGCAGATACGGGCATTTTATTTGTATGCTCACATTCACATGCACATACATATATACATGCATAAATATGTACAGATAAGTGTGTGCAAATATATAGTTTCTGCTGTGAAGAACTTCTTTATTACATATGGAAATATGAAGTTTCAGGGAAAATTGCCTCCTACAAAAGTTAAACTTTTTTTGATTGATAACTCATTTGCATTAAGCACGTTGCTGTTCCCCAGCAATCATTTCTCCTTCTTAGTGGACTAAATACTCAAGGAGAGAAACTGCACAGTTATAAGGCACAGGTTGGATGAGAAGCAGGCCAAGGAGAAGCTCACTGAAGGTACAGCAGGACTGGCTCAGAAGAGTAGAGGATGGCTCCACAGAGCATCATGTACATAGTACACTGGTGCCAGGAGAAGAAGAGAGGATACAGGCAGTGAATACCCAATAAGAATGGATGGCAGACAAATAAGGCAGAGGTAGATACAATAAACCAAGGGCAGAGAAAGTCAAGATGAGCCAGGTTGACTCAATGGAAGAGAAAAGAGCAAGTGAAAGGAATAAAAGCAAACTCTGGCAAGGCTGAAACAAAGACGTAAAGCAGTGTTATCAGCTGACTTCTGGGATGTACTCAGAGATGGTGATGTGACAAGCACAAAAGAAGTTAAAGCAACTCAGACTGGAGAAGAAAAATAACTTGGCAGCAGTCTGTACAGAGAGAAACATGACAAACATTCTGTATGTGGTAGGAGGGAGGATTCAAAAGACATACATAAAAGGTGATCAAGAGGATGAAGTATATAGAACTGGATTGAGAAAAGTTGGGGTGAAGACCTAGATCTGATTCATCTTCATAAGGAAAGATGAAAGAATGAAATCAATCAAGAGAAGAAAATATATGGGGTTTCTGCTCATCTTCTAGTGTCCTCCAAGGAGCTGGTTAGAAAAATTAAGAGGACAGTGAGAAGTCCAGCAAACCCCAGCAAAGCTAGTAAATATATCATTAATGTTCACAGCACTTTCATCTGCAGAATTTCAGTGAAATGGATTCTCAGCAGCTGAGTACAAGAGGGTAAGTGTAGAAAAAAAACCCTTTCATTTTGCAACAAAACTTCTTTAGGTTTTCTGTGGTCCCTTCCAACCTGGACCCATTCTGTGACATGCCCAACGCATTGTCATAAAATGTGCTCTGGCATGGAGTCTGGAGAAGAATGCAATGCTTGTGCAATTGTGAGCTTGAGCAGAAAAGAGGCCCATACCAGCTACATGGGCTGATGAGCCAGTCCTTCCTCACCTCAGTTTTGATGTCACTGTTTATACTACAAATTGTCCCAGCAGTAAAACTGACATCTAATTAACAACAGACATCTATTAAGCAATAGGAGACTTAACATGAACCTTTTCCTGCTGGTAAATACTCTTTTCTAACCAGGCTGCAGGAAGTCAGCAAGATGTATCCACTGCTCTGACTACACACCTTAGTTTTTTTGTTCACACCAGTGACTTTTCCCTTATCATGGTCTCCTTTTAAATTTTTCATTTATTCAATATAAAACACCACATTCTTGTAAAACTGAAAACTTCTTTCTCTGAAAGCAGCAAAACATGTTTGTGAACAAAGTCAATTCAAATCCACCCCTTCCAATATTCAGTATTGATTTGAGAGAAAGGGTCCAGAATTTCAGGAATACACAAGGTATTAAAACCACTGCTTGAATTTGGGCTATGAAGGAATAAGCAATCACTGAACCAAAAATGCTTTCTTTTTTTTTTTTTTTTGCTGCCAAAGATAATGCAATAAAACTGTGAAGAGCAGGAGAGTAACTATCCATGCACTATGACTCTGCCTGTCTTAAGTGCATCAATTTTACAGAGGATAAGGTCCTGATAGGCACATTTTTGTTGGCACAAAGCCCATCAGTGAAACATGTCTCAGACACAGGGAGCCGAGCAGCAGGACGCAGTGTGTGATCAATAAGGCTCTGATGTGATGCTTTCAGTAGCAGCACTTCATTAGGGAGAACTACAGCAGGAGAAACTGAGGCTCATGGTGATGGAGTGACACTTCCAAGGTCACTGGGGAGGTGAGTGGTCATCTACGAACAGGTGTCCTTGTGAGACCCAGAGCACCAATTTTAGACACCGAGAGACTGTCCCTAATGAGAGCCTAGTGCCTAAAGTGTCACTGCCAGTAATCACTCCGAAATCCACCCTCAGCTCACCTTCGAGCAGCTGTCAGCTCATTGCGTCCACTGATGGCTGAGTTTTTCCTTGCCACGTCTCTGAATGCTATGTGCTGCCCTGACATAGATTTACTTTGGGTACATCCCTTGGGATTCCAGGCATGTGTTATCACTTTCCTCTTGACGTTCAGGCAGCTGCATTTTTCAGTAGTGATGTTAGCTGAATGATCTTAACTCATATTTGCACCAGGTAACAGAGGTTTGAAGTTGTCTGTCCCTCATTTTCACCACATCACTGCATCACTACTCTTCATCAGATTTCAGTGATTGTTGTCTGAGGTTGTTGGAATAGTAAACTTTGCTAGCAAGGAATTAGAGAAAGAGAGTAAGAGCTTTCTAATATTCCAAAGACTGCTTAAGGAAACTGTGCACAGCTTCCTACTTCATATCCTTTTGGGCAGTTATCATGCAATAACAGCAAGATATTAGCCCCCCCTTTCTTTTTATTTAAAAGGATCAAATCTTTTAAATCAATTAACACACCAAGAATATTTTTAAGTGAGAAATCAGTGTACATATCACAAGTACTTTCCCCGAGAATCGAGAAAATTCAAAATGCAGAAGCAGAGGGAGAACCCCCTCTGTTCAAGATGAACAAAATGAAAAGGGTTGGTTTTCTAGTGACAATTTAAAAAACTCAAAACAAATCAGAAAAAAAAAAAAAGAAAATGGATATAGTCATCCACTTCATGTGAAAAAGGTTGCCAAGTTGTAGTATGCGGTGTTGAAATCCAACTATGTTGACATTATTTTTCCCCTCTGTTGGGTTCAGTTCTGTTAAAAAAATAAACATGGTTTGCATTTCCCTTTGGCTATGTGGCTTTACCACGCTCTGCAAATTCTTCCAGATGAAAATTAAGGAGTTGTCTCTTCAGTAGACACAGACTGCAATAAGATGATGCTACCTGCCTAGCGCTTCTTGCCAATGATATTAAGGGCACTTACTACACTGACAATTGGTTTGTGTAAACAGCTCACTTTATCCTTTTAATTACTGGCTTCAAGACAGGTTAGAGCTCACAAACACTACTGCTAAGAATTATTTATGTATCAGGAGTACGAGACAGTAAGGTGACACAGCAAATATTTGTTCACACCTAATGATTAAGCATAATTAAACCTGTATCAGGAAATAGGACAGAGCTCTGATACCAAACAACAACTTGCTGTTTTGCGTCTTGAGTCTACAGAGTAAGAGATGCTTCTGCCAGATGCTAGAAAACAGTGGCTGTATCAGACATCTCATGCTTTAGTGATGAGCTCAAGAGTCTTGGGATCTGTTCCTTGTTCTTATGTTGACTGGCTGTGCAGTCAGAGACAGGTCATGTCTCCAGTAAGCTGCAGCCTCCCTAAATAGGATTCTGTACTCAGGCAGTGGAGAAGAAGAAAAGAGCAACTTGGAAAACAGAAGTGTTCTTAAGTTATTTTCTCAGCAAGAGATAGACCACTGCAAATATCTAATAAACGTGCAGACAATTGGCCTTAAATTTGAAAACAACCATCCTTTCTCTACGCTCTTCTCTGTCCTTCAGCCTGTACTCTGGAGACATCTGGATTTAAAGATAAAGTGGTTGAGATGTTCTCTTGCTGAAAATATGTTTACTTGTGAACCCAACTTGTGAAACCATAAATTTGATTTGCTCAGTTTTCAGCACGTCCAATACTACAGAGTCATGACAGGTGCAGAGGTAAAATTATGTAGCCATCTTGAGCTCACGTTGAGCTCAGTACCTTCAGCTCCAAGAATAAATTGTGCAGGATGCATTGTGGATTGCTAGTAAGCATTAGCTAGTTTACTTTCTTAGTTTATGGCTGTTTACTATACATATGACACATTTTGCTAGCATGACTACAAAATGGTTAATATTCCTGATGCAGAATCCAGTAAGGCTTGGAAAAATCAATAAACCCCCCATTCTTCAGTCTTTTGCAGATCACTCTGTGGATAGTACCAGTGGTTTTCAGATGTTTAACACAAGTCTGTCTCAGCACTCATATTTCTTTTTGTCCCTGTTTATTGGCTTAGTAATGAGTGATTCCTGCTGTTCTGAAGAATCTTCGAGCAAAGAGGAAGAAGGCTATCTCAACTAAGTAAAGGGATAAAAATAAGTGTTATGAAAATCAGCTTAAGTTCCCTCTCCCTCTCCTTTGTTTAATTATTTAGTTAGTGCAGGTCTGGTTTTAAATAAGACAAACAGATGAAAAATGTGAGGCCAACACCGCACAGGAAATAAAGAATTTTATCACACAGCCCTGAGTCAGAGAGTCTTTGAATTGTTGCAAAAGAGTTGAAGTCCAAAGGCAAGCAGTTGAGAGAAGAGCAGAAGGCACCAGTTTCATTAAGTAGATCTGTTGGTGATAACAGGAAGAAGGGCAAGACTTGCTGTCCACTGAAACACAAGGCCCATAATGTATTCTGCACATCGTATCGTTCAAGCTTCTAATATTTCATTCATTGATTTTATTGTCAAATGAAAAGGCACTTGCTCCAAATGGCATTTAGTGAGACAGATGGGGAGAGACCCAGAGTCCATTGCTGGGAGCTTGCTCACTGCATAACATTGACATTGTATGATAAAAAGCAAAAAGAGGGCAGAAGTCTACCGGTCCTAATGTTCAGAAAGGTCTTTCTGGTTCTCCTCCTAGAAGCTGAAGGGCTCTGGTCAGACTGCCCCACATGTCATCTGCATCTATGAAAAAGCATCACTCCAACTTCTCACACAGGCCCTCCCTCCCTGCTCTCCTTCCCCTACATTAGTATGGAAAACATCACACTAGCACTCCACAAACCCCACAAACTCATCCCCTGTAATGAGGTCAACTTGTGTGGACCTTCTAAAAGGTTATGCGCAGGAGAGGCAAGATGTAAAATGGATTTAGGCTGAAAATAGCTAGCACTTGCTGAGCTTCAGCAAAACAACAGCATCTGTAGGCAGGCACAGCAGCAGAACTTAAAATGCCCGAGTGGTTAAAAATAAGCTGCCTACCAGCAGCTTGGAAAAACTTTTGTGAACTTCTTTATTAATTATGTATAGGAACTCCACCTAGATTTAAATTTAAACAACAGCATCCCTTTTTAAATCCCAGCCTGATTTTACTGCTTTTTCTAAAGTGACTTTTATAGCAAGGTTTAGCACTCAAGCATTCATTCAAAAATACTAAAGAATCAAAATTATCATCTCAATATTGAAAAACCCTCATATTTCCACGGTAAAATGAGAGAGATGGATGAAAGAATGAAGAATTCTGAGGACATCAAGAAGGAGGAAGCCAAGTATGCAATTGCAGCAGGAAAGCATGCAAAGGGCAGGGAGCTCTGGTATCTGCTAATCCCCTTAATCCCTACTAATGCATGAAGTGTAAGCAATGTCTGCTTTATGAAGTGGTAAAATGCTGTTATGAATTTCGAATCTATCTTGCATCTCAATAAATTTTGTAATCAAAAGGGTAAAAACAGCAAGTCAAATAGCAAGAAATTTCTGTTTACTTATTTTCCTCTTCACCTGTTTAAGGATGAGATGGAAAACAAAATTAAAACTGAAATCTCTAAAATGGACCTAGCTAACTCACTCCCTCATAAGCACAAATGTCAGACAGCACAAGGTACCTGCTCTTAAAAAAGGGAATAAATGTATGAGATAGGGATGAGTAAACTATTCACAGCTTATCTGTATCATAAGGCTCTTCTGTGCTCAATGAGAAATAAATTACAAAACAAAGGGCTTCCTTTCAGTCTTTCTCAGGTAGGAAAAAAAGAAGTCCCTCACTCATCAGATAATGACATGTCAGACCAGACCCTTTATTGATTCATAGTTCCATGTAGTGGAAACTGATATAATCTTTTGTCAGTCATGCTGCACAGCCATTAAGCACCATAATAAATACAAATTACAGTAGAAACATATTTAATATTTTAGCAAATTACAAATGGAATGCCTTTCAAGAACTAAAAACCAGAAGTTTATATACGCATTTGCAGATTAGAAAGGCAGTAAGTCAAAAAAACAATGATAGAGTGGTATAGAAAACAATTTTGGCTGCATATGAGGAAGATCAGTAAGATCTTCCTCATATGCAGTTAAATGTAGTGATGAAATCTTTATTTCCATTGGACTTAACACTGTGAGAATTAATTCAGACCTCAGTCACATAAATGCTGCAGAAACAAGCACACTAATTTGTGAAATTACCCCCACGGCAGGAGTTACTACCCACCCAGTTCATCTCGGTGTCCAGCTATCTGGGTTAGCTGCAGCCCTCTCCACTGTTCCTCTGCAATGGCTGTATGGAGATTGAGAGGGACAGTAAGTCCCCATAAAGCCTGTTCATTTAGTTCATGGAAAAATACTGAAGAGATGATAGCAATAATTTCTTAAATCAATCCAAACAAAATTGTCAGGACATCAGTTTATGGCTCCAAAAGCATCCAGCAAATGGAACGTTTACAGATAATCTCTTCTAATCTCTAAAAAAGGTAAATCCTTTGGGAGCACTGAGGGCAGATTTGTTGCAAGGCTCCCTTCAGTATTTCACTTCAGTTTCCACCTCTGCCCTTTTAGAAGGCAGAACTGATCTTCCTTCTCCATGATTCTTTCCTGGAGGTGCACAAACATCATAGTCACTCATAAAATCCAAATGTGTAGTCCCAGACAGACCTGCTTAGGATGTACTCTTCACAACCAAAAGATAATGTAGGTGGCTCTAAATAAGTCATGCAGTATCATCTGTGCATGGGTTCTTTTTTTCAAGTGTATCCTAATTAACTAGTATTGTAATCCATCCACTTTCAATCACTTCCTATTACAGTGCGATAAGTGACTCCCCGGGTCATTTCTTAACTCCACACTTCATTAGCACTACTTTTAGCTTGGACCTACACTTGCTTCCCATCATGCCCTAAGCGTTTTCAGAAACAAACTTCTTCTTGACAAGACTGTTTTCTGTCTAATTTTTAAGATTTTCTCTCTGTGTTCAATGCTGTAAGATACAGATGGCCAACTGTGCTTTGCAAATTGAAATAAGAAATGTAAGGATCATTTTCAGTGGTACTTATTTACTCAAAGTAACAAAAAAGAGCAGAACACAAGACCCCCTCTATAACATGTGAAATGCTAGTTTCTGTCCTTCTAGGGTAAGACATGACCTTCTGATTGAATTTAAAGCTCTTATTCTTTCACTTAGCCCATTAATTGCATGAGGAAACAAACTCCAAGGCATAGATCAGATTCTAGGACAACCTTCCATTTTTTATTACCACATGAAGATCAACTCAGCTTCTGTCTTTCCATGAAAGGAAAATAAACAATTTTCCATTTAAGCTTACAAGACCAATGTTGCAAGGAAGTGAATTGTGTGAGTACGTCTGCACTAAAAGAAAGAAATATTTACGTGAGTGAACTTAACTTTATGTTTATGACTTAAGACACAAAAGGCATTAAAAAGAGATCATTATCAGTTTTGGAAGTGGAGAAAAGACTTATATATCATTATCAGATTCTGACCAGCTCTAGAAACTGAAAAGTACTTATGTTATTTCATTTCATGACAGATGGGGAGGTTCACCCCTCAGAAAGACTGAATGAGGGCTGACTCAAGAACAATCATAAATTATTAACTAATTTGAAGGATGCTTTCCCTCCTCTTTTCCTCCAAGTCCTCTAAGCTAATTTTGTAGCAAACGCAAGGACAGATCTGAGAGAGTAATTATCGAGCAGGTACGACAGGATTAAGTAAACGCTCTATGACAAGACAATACTGAACTTCTCTCACTGAACCACTACACAAATTATCTGTGGCCAGGATTAAAGTATTTAATTAAATCATCTTTGTGTAGATGAAACATGAAAATCATTTTCTAAATTGCTGCAAGAGAGAAAAACACTTCCCTTCGTTTGCTTCTTACAGTCTATTGAGTCTGTAGTTCAAAACCAAAAATGATCAAAACAGCAGTGACTCACTGGCAAGAGCATTAGGATAAATCGAACTACCTTGAAAGTTATCTCCTTGCATACTTTTCTCCTCCAGCCAAGATGGCTGCAACATCAGGCAAATGCATGACTGGAAAAAGGACAGCTTCCAGACCAGAAAGGTAGTGTCCCTCCATGATATGAGAGGTTTACACACAGGAATTCTTCTTAAAGTAAAGCTGACAGTCACTTCAATGAGCTCTTACTCAACATTAGCATTCTGCTAGAGGACTCTGAGGAAGAAAAGGGATTGTCATGTTCTTGTTTAACAGAAACAATGGAAATTAAGGAAACCTTGCTTCTTAAGAAAAGACTAAGTGTGTGTAGAACAAAGGATTTTTTGACCCCTGAAACCAGCAAGAGGAAAACTCACCACATTTAAGACTTTGCTCTTCCTGAGATTTATTTTCTGCAGTACCAGAGAACCGACATTGCAGGGTTGCTCAGTTAAGGCCATTAGGTCCAAAATATTCTCTGTCTCTCATTGCCCCCATCAGCAACTATGAGACACAGCAAACCTAGGAAAGGAGAGCTGAGAGACAGGTGCCTAGTGTTTTTGTGGACTGCACTGAAGAACACCTGAAGTCGTGGTTGAGCTTGGAGAGAAATTTTAATGTTTTCTTGAAAATGTTTTTTAAAGTCACATTTAGAAAACTGTTTTGAGTAATGAACATCTGAACTTGGTTTGACCTAAATTGGCTGCAGAATTGAATGGAATAATCTACTGGTGGATAAAATGCAAGGATTTGGACTTAATTCTCTAGCCACTGTCAGCTAGGATGGAATGACTTCAAGCTATTTCTTTCTATTTGGACTAGTATCTTGGCTGGAAGAAATCTCAGTGGGGAAGAACTGTGTTGGTTATTAATGCAAATCCTTACTATCTCCCCTCAGAAGAGAAAGGTGTTGTCATTTTTCATACTGGATGTCTACTTCTTATAGCAGAAAGCAAATCAATCCTTTTTTTTTTTTTTCCTTTTAATTGCAAACCATAACAAAAAAGTAAAAAAAAAATTTTTTTTACAAAACCATTACAGATACATCAAAGAGTAAAGTATTGTGAATTGATTTTTAGGTCTAAGAAACCTTGTCATAATATCAAATGACAGCTAAGATGAAGAATCTACCTCCAGCTAAACTTTTTTATTCCTTGTGCTGCATGGATGGTAAAATAAATAATTTTCCAAAGGGAAAAAAAGGGAAAGTTAGCTAAAACAAATATTATAAATTTTTATAATAATGTCTTTTCAACTCTACTGTTTGAGAAACAGCCTATGGATTCTTTACTCTCAAAACCAGCAAAACCAGTTAATAAAGGTTCTATGTGAATAGTCATTAAATGAACAGTCTGTGTGAATATATATGCAATAAAAACCAAGACCTAACACTCAGAAATTTCAGTGAGTTTTTGCTCCTATACACATGCATATGTCCATATGCAGCAGAAACTATATCAACCCTGCTGAACAATGTTAACAAAAAAGGAGTCTCTTTTAATAATTCTAATAATTCCTGGATGTACCCTATTAGTAAGTCACTGTGAATGAGAGAGAAACTAACACTATAAATATTCCTGTAACAATAAAATGTACCAGGGAGGGGGGAAAATATGGAAGCAAGCATATGAAACTGCTAATGGAAATTATTTCTACCTAAGAATTATAGAGTGAAGGTCTCTCATAAGCTCCAAGGTGTATGATACTGCACACATTAAAATGTTTCCACAGTATAATCCAAAAGTAATTTAAATACTTACAGCAGCTTTCATAAAAAGTTTGATGTATTTCTTCTGGACCACTTAACAATCATGAGCTGCTGCTTAATTTCCTTTCCCATCATTACTTACTGTCAATAAATGCATGTGTGTTAAAATTAATTTTTCTCCTTTGTAATTAGTCTTGGTCTACCTGCCTGACATATTAACTGATTCTAAAATCTCATATTTGTGACATCAAATGATTTCCATGGTAACAGATTGAGACATACTCCTGAATAAGAGTGGTACGTGGGTCATATTTGACTGGAAAGGGGAGAAAAATTCCTCCTTTATATATGTTTGCTTTGATTAGGCTAATCAGTACCTACAGGAAGACACAACTGTGGTACAGTTAATTTGCTGGGGAGCTGATAATCACAGAGGCTTGTGAGAAAGTTTTTAAGGTTATTGTGGGTAATAAAGACTTTAAGAATACGTCAATCACTTTTTGCAGATTAACTAATTTGATTCAAAACTTTAGACTTAGTTCAGTACATAACTTAGTTCACTGATTTAAAATTTTTTTTTAGTGAACTGTTCTGAAGAATATGCCACTTTACAGCATGTTGCAGTAGCTTTGAACATTAAGTTCAATCTGGACTTGACACTAGAAAATCTCTTGTCCCCATCCCTTTGCACAAGGAATTTGCTCTCTTCTCAGATTTATTTCCATTTATCAGCTCCAATTTGTACTGTAGACCATAACTGAGCAATGGAACTGTATCTTATGTCTCTGGGACTGCATTAAAATTTGATGTGTTCTGCTGCACAGGCATGTGTGTCCTTGGATGATATCTGTCAAGGGTGCTCCAGTGAACACCAGTACTGTCAAGTTCTCAAAACTTGCCAGCACTTCTGGCTTTAAAGGGCAACTGAATAAAAGAAACTTAACAGGGTGGTCTTATATGTTCAGTAATAGCCCCTGCTGTGAGTCCTGATAAAGTGATTCAGTGGTCTGAGTCTGTGTGACAGGGAATGAAGGGCCTCCATTTGACCCTCAAAAATTGACTTGAAGGAGTAAATATTCAGACACAGCAAGCATGACTCCTTTTATCTCAAATGGAGCCATTCCAACTTGTAGCAAGTTAGAATTTGGCTCGGTAAATTTATACTACAGAAGAATGAAGTGTTTCTCATGTATTTTCTGGGTTTTGTATATTTTCTCATAAAAACACCAGCTGCTGGTCTTTGCTGCTGATTAGCAACCTCCCACTTTCCCATTCCAGGCAAGTCAGTGAGGGAAGTTGTCAGACCAAGAACAGAATTGCTGGCAAGGCACCCTGTGGCCAAGGCACACTCCATGGAGCACACGCTGTGTAGGAGAGGCTTTGCCATTTGGGAAACTGGGCCTCATGAATTCTAATCCAGAATGGCCCAAGTTTAGCTCCTTAGAAGAGCAAGCTAAACTAAAATGAACAACTTTCACTTTTCAAGTGAAAACGAATCCAACCACGATTTTGGAAATGCTACCAGAATAGCATAGCAGGATGCGTATATTGCTGTTTGATCACTGAGAGTACATCTAATGTGATGTTTTCATGGGGAGAAGCTCTGCAAGGAGAAAGTACCAGAATCATGTGCGGCCCTAGATGTTCAATTTCACAGAAAATGGTAGTACTTGCCCTCTAAAACAGCTGACAGCTATCATTCAGGTGTACTGAAAATGGCACCTCAGAAACCACAATGAAACCAGACAGCTATGACTTCACGTATTCACAGTAAATCTTCAGCAATTATTCCACTGAGGCTAAACATGAGATAAATCAGACAGAACTATGAATTCCCAGTGTAAAAAGGGCTCGGTAAGGAAAATATTTATTCCTGTGAGCAATTTATTTGGATAGGGGGAACTTACCCAGAACTAGGGCCTCTACACACACACACACACCCCCCTTGTAATGGCTAGGCAAGACAGAATGGGATCGAGAAAGGAACCCACAAACAACCCAGGACTGCAGAGGCAGCAAAGTGCCTGCTTATGTCTGTGGCAGTGCTGGGAAGCAGAGCTCAGATTCCTGCTGTTCCACTTGGTGGAACTGCTCTTCTCCTTCTCAATCCCTCTATGGATTTTTATCAATTTATTTCATGAGCAACAAAGTTTGCCAATACACTGTGACAATGTTAATGTGTATAAATTGTGAACCTCTTTCTTTGTTTCAACAGAAGAGTCTAAATAGTTGCTAAGATTGCAAATTAGTTCATCTCTGCTTAAAGGATTAACTTTTTAGATCTTCTGCATATCAGTGAAGTTAAAAGAAAAAAAAAGACACACAATGCTTTCCCGGAGGGAGTAAAGTCACTCCCCCAGCAAAGCTGCTTTCAACTCCAAGTCCTGGTAACAAAATGGCAAAGAAAAAGCTCTCTGCACCAATTCATTAATGTCAGACACGACCTTGGGAAGTGTTTTGTCACATGTCAGAACACAAAGAATACAGAATTCAGTAATTAGCAAGCATGGAGAGATTATATTGACGTTTTATACATATTGGTGGGTAGACAGAGGAGGGACAGCAAACAGGAATACTGAAACCACAGCAGGCTGGACAGTCAGGTTGACGAGAGTAGTTAAGAAGATTAATGTATACCCGAAGCTGAACTCCCCTCGTTGGTCAGTGCTCTATAATTTAAAAGACAATGCCAGAGCCTTCGTTTCAAGGTGACAGAAAATTCTGATGATGAAAAGACACAGCTGAAAACTTACTTTTAATTAAAAAGCAAACAGACTGAAGCTCCTGTTTGCCTAAAAGGAAGTAATAGCATTTCAGATACAGAGGGGAGGGATTATTATTTAGATAGTTCATTTTATTAAATAAAAGAACTCAAAGAGAACCAGTAACAACTTTTTCGCCCTAGTATCCTCAATGACATAAGATGATTACTCACTGACTTAATGAGAAAAAGTTTGAGTCTAAAGAGAAAGCAATTAAACTGACAGATTTGCTGCTACCAAGAACAGATATCCGCAAAATGCAGAGCTAGGATGCATTAAATGACCAGAATAATTCATGAACATGAATGAAGACAATGAAGAAATGGATGACAAAATTCACACCTTCCATGCAACAATACAATAGACAGACCAGTGGCAAGCAAACTGACAGGAGCATGTTCAGATGGACACAGAGGTGATATATTCCTAATATTTATAAAAAATTGATCAAAACGGTTATACTAACAGTTTATGACATATGAGAGCGCAGAAATTCAAGCAAAAGAGGCCAAAACTAGTTTTATACAGAAACTGCAGGTTTCTAGTTAGTTTCCCTTTCTTGCTGCAAACACTTTTAACCTGCTGAAGTTTAGTTACGAAACTATTTTAGTGTTAAGCATTTACGAGTTGTGGGCAAAAGCTCTTTTTCCTAGGATTCGTTGAGCTCTGTAGCCTCAGGCATGCAACATCTGCCATAGCATGTGCCAGCAAGGAGCAGCAGCAGTTTGTCATGGTCAACTGTGACATTTTGCTGACTGCTCCATCTTTTTCCCAATTTTAAACACAACGATCTTAAACTTCAGCCTAAATTTCAGCATTAAAGGCCTAAGAGGAAGTTAGTTCTACACATATTCTCTGCAGTTGGAAAGACCACATTTGGCAGACACTGTACAATGAGGGGGATAAAAGAGGATGCTGGTGGAGAGCAACACTTGGCCCTGAATCTATTAGCCAGGACAGGCTCTGATGTTATCTGCCCTAACTCAATGCTGTATCTCAGTGCATCATCATTTTCAATCTTGCTTAAGTCAATGAGACTACTTATGAGCTTTAACACTTCTGCCTATGATTAAGTACTTCACTAAATAAGGTCATTAAATTTAAATTGTAGATGCTTGCTAGGTACTCCAGAAGGTTGTTCTCTCACCTGCAACATAATCCCTGCAGGCTCGTGGCTGGCAAAACAAGTGGCTAAATAACATCCAAATCTGCATGTCAGCAATCCTCCCACTAAACTTAAGACACGGGAAATTGATTGATTCAAGAGGGAGCGGTGTTTACCCTACTGCTGATGTAGGGAAGAACAGAAGCATGTTATGGCTTGTAGAAAAGATTGAAACACACAGGAAAGGAAAGGCAGATGAGCTGGCATGCCACAGTGTCTGGCAGAGATACCTTAGCTGGTCGAAATAGCAAAAGCCTTACAGCTGTGTTAATGCAGCGTTTTGCCACTGTATAGTTTTGACATTTCTCAGCAGGAACTATCAGTGCCACACAGCATTTTGCCAGTGCAGTTAACTAGCTCAGGTACATGTGCATACATTGGCCCTCATAGAGATACATCCTAAAGAATTCCTAAAGGATTAACACAACACTTCAAAGGCTACCAACCTATTTTCACTTTCTCTATTCAGTGTGCACACCCCAAAGCAGCCCTCTACCCTGCTTCCTACTCCCAAACAGGCTATCAATCATAATGAAGGCTATGCTAAAGCCATAATGCAGATAACAGACCATTAAAAGCTCAAATGAGACTACTAAACATGTTTCATTAATCATAGCACAATCCAGTCTTGAATCAGGAGCTACAGATTTGGCAGGTCAGTAATGGAAGGCTTCTTTCTACCCAATTCTAGTGACTGGGAAAGGCAGTTGCCTTAAACTTTTGGCCCTTCCTCCTCTTCCTCAGGTGCACATGACCTGTGAGGGCTACACTGTTGGGAAAAGACAGTGAGAGAATAGAGAATAAAAATAAGAGACCTGCTATGAAAAAAGAGTGTGAATGCTCTCCAAAGAGCCTGAATGCTCAAAGGAGCCAAAACACCCACAGCTCACACAAATTTTAGTAACAGCACTTCTGAAAAACTGGCCAAATTGTCTCCTTCTCCCTTGCAAGGGGTCTTTATTTAGGGATTTGACAGAATACCAGAAAGAGGCGTTATCTACTTAGTGGCCCAGACCCAGTGCTGATCTTACCAGTTTAAAAGCATAGCAGGTAACTTTTTAAAGAAAATACTGTAAAAAATAGATGCCCCCTTTGCACCACTTCTTATTTGTACATGTCCAGGTTTTCCAGTAGTTTTCCAAGTCCTTTCCAAAAAAGTCAACAGATTACCTGCTAGGCAACTGCCAAGTGAAGAAGAGCTACTGCTGAACACATTTGGCTATTTAACCCTCCTGAGGCCACATGGCTCTGCATCATAGCTTCCAAGTGGTGCATGCATTTTTGGCTTCTTTTGACTCCAGACAGGTTGGAAAAGGTGGTTCCAGCAGAGGTTGTCTCCTTGGACAGCAGAGACAGAAGACACTGTGAGATACAAAGTTGTGTTTTGTGTCAGGTACATACAGGTAGTGTGCACTCTCAAAAAGACTCTAACAATTAATTGGAAGAGACACGACGCCAAAACTGAAGGGGCCAACAGAATGGGTTTCAAGCTTAATCCTAGTGGAGGATTTCAACTTCAAGGAACAAACTTCTTGCAAGAAGGCTGGGTATTTTACCTTAGCTTTACCTCATCATGGTCATGCTGAACTCCAAGGTTTACCCTTATAAAAGACTTTCAAATGAGCAGAGACATCAGTTGTTGACATTGGTGGATGGGTTTTACTATGGAATGCTAAAAAATTGGAAAGACATGTTAAAACAGAACAAGAGCTTTCAAAAACACTGCAGCAGAGACTTGATTATGCCAGATATCTGCTACATTGTTTTGAGCTCATTCTGTTCACAGAAGCATGGATTTGATATGTTATCACTTAATTCCTGTATACTAAAATGACAGTTTCTATTCTGACAACATGTATTTCAGGTAAGATTCTGGAGCACTACCAATTAAAAGTAGATTATTAACATACTTTCATATGTTAATAAACCCCTGACACCTGTTATTTGTTTATAATGCTGCCTAATATTTTAAGATGTGCAGAACCTACTGCTCCTGCCAAATGGAAATGGGCTTAGAGGGCTCAAAATGTCCCTACTGTGAAATTTCTTGAACACACTGTGCTTTGTGGCAGGGGTTGGAAACACTCCTAAGCATTGAAGAAATTCATTTCTGACAATTAATTATATTTCTACAGTACAGTATCTTCCTTCCTCTGGCAGGGTTAGGCACCAGAAGCCCAGAAAATACCTTGGGGGTGTTTATTAGTATTGCATATTCTAGAAGTATCTAGTAACAGGAAAAAGTTGGTGATTACTGCTTTTTTTAAAGAGTAAGCCTTTTGCTCCTATGAGTGCTATGAAAAGCAAGGAAGTGTAATATCAATGAACCAGACGACAAAAAAGAACTGGATACCTTCTTTTTTCTTGACATCATCATTTTAAAGTAGGTCACCTGATCTTTTAGGGTTTTACCATGGTAGACAATTCCATTTACAGCGGGTTTCAGGAATTAACCTCTCAAAGTCAGTATTTCAGGTTCACATATCCCTTCTTACACAGGTGTTTTTTCTCCTGTGTGCAGAAGGCTATGATGATGCCTTTACTTTCCTTGGCACAGCTATCTGCGTATTTTTCAATGCCAGGGTTTTGCCACAAAAGTGATATCACTTTGGTAGCCATCAAATGTTCATGCAGCTCACCAGGATACAACAGAGATGAAGAGATACTGGTCCCATACTGAGAGCTAACTGGCAGCACTTCTTGTACCTGTGTTTTGTGTTGACACCAGCGGGCAAAAAAGCACCACACAGTCTCACTCACTTCTCCTCTCCCTCAGTGGGACTGGGGAGGAGGAAAGGAAGAATAAAAGCAAGAATACTTGGGGGTCCAGACTGAAAAAAAAACCAAAACCAACAAGAAATCATTTAATAAGTGAAGCAGAAGAAGAGGGAAGGGAAGGAAACAAAGCAAATCAAGTGATGCCAAGGTCCCTCCTGTGGGTAAGTGATGCCCAGCCAGATCCTAATCAAAAGATATCTAGTCCCCTAAAGCCACCTCTCTTCCCTTTTAGAAGAGCATGATGCTGAATGCCATGGAATAATAACTCTTTTGTTGGTGAGAGTCACCTGCCTGGTTGCGTCCCGTCCCAGCCTATTGAATGCCCACCAAAGCAGGCACCGTGGGGGCAGAGTGGGAACTGGGGAAGGCCTTGGATGCTGTGCAACCACAGCTCAGCAAAACCCACAACATGAGTGTGCTGTCTGCACTGTTTTGGTCACAAAACCTAAACCCAACACCATAGAAACTGCTATGAAGACAATTATTCCAGACTTTAAAGGAGCCTGCCTGTTATGTGCATACACAGCACAGATTAAATGAGACTGGTAAACAAAGGAGTCCAAGCCATACTAAATATTTCAGCATGCTTAAACACTTAAACAGATGGGAGTGAGCTTCAGACTTACTGTGTCCTGGACATCCTGTCTTTATTTGGGTTTTGCTGCACCATGACCTCTTCAGGAGATCTGCCAGTGTTCCATGGACACAGCATCTCCTCACAAGCAGCTGCCTGTCTTTAGAGCTCTGTCACCTTTCTCTGCCTGAGAATCTGCTAGGAGGGATTTACTGCCCTGTTCAGCCATCACAACCTACTGTTTCTTTCGCTGTGGTCTTCTGCCAGATATTTCACACGCCCTCAGGTAAATGTGACCCAGGTTTTGAGTGAGGAAGTGAAAATGTTAAAGGGGATGGGAAAATGCAGGAAAGTATCTTGCCAGTATAAGACTGCATGAGTCATGTAAGGTGTATTAATAATTAAATACTTAAAAGAATGAAGCAGAATAAATGTGGATTAGAGGTGCATCCCAAATATGGGCTGGAACTAATGAGGCTTTTCTTTTTACCATCAGAGCAAGTTTATTACATGTACTTCAAAGGCAGCTGACTTAGTCAGCAGTGGAGGTGGGTCAGATACATCCTTTCCACTGACACAGCATAAAAGGAGAAGCATTCATAATGGAATGGCTGAACTGGCTATGAAAATAATAACCCATGACTTTGGAAAATTTTAAAGAGAGGACTAAACCCAAAAATAAAAAGAGAGGGAAGGGAAGAACAGCATATTAAATAAAAACAGAACCCTGTAGTTATTTCACAGCAACAAAAAGTGTGTGCTGATGCCATACATGCTCCTCATTCTGACCTCTGGCCAGGTCCACAAAACCTGACCTGTGATACACCGGGCTGTTAAAATGCCTCTACTCTCTACAGCTCAGGCTGACCAATTAAATGTTAACAGTGCTGAAAGTGGGGTAAAAAGCACCCTGATTACCAGTGTAAATGCCATTACATCGAGAGCTATTGCAAACATCACCAGACCAGAAATGTTACACAGAGACCTGTTATACAGGGACAACAGTGCAGATGAGGAAATTAGAAAAAAAATCATCATGCAAAAGTTACAAGTTAATAAGCCTGAGGAATAGAAACCCAGAGAGAAATACTGAATGAGGTGAAAATGGGTGGAAAGCAGTGTATTTAGACAACAGAGAGCTATGATCTGCTGTACTCTACACAGGAACTGAAAGACAGGAAATGCTTGGTTCTTGTTTCACTTGAGGCTGCCTGGCACTCAGCTCAAGTTAGACTCTCCTGCCTCTAATGCTGAGTCTTGCCTGAACTTCTGATGTGGAAAGTAACATGGAAAGAAAAAGTGCTGGTCCTTGCTGACAGCAGACAGCCACACCACATCTGTGCAGCGCCAGATTTCTAAAATGCTTTTGTAACAGAGCTGTGCACTCAGAGAAATTCAGCTGTTTCTCCTGCACTCCATTGCTAAATCGCCTTCTGATTCTTCACATGAAATCACATCAGCTTGCAAGTGAGTAATTATTAACCTGCCACTGACAGATGCAATGGCATTTCAGGAACAGGACTGTGCCACTCTAACATGGGCTATAGTGTGTGGAATAAAAATGGGAGATCCTTAAACTACAGCTCAGATGTAAGTACACAAATCCCAAGCTATTCCAAGCTAAATGAAAGCTATCACAACTTCTCTTTCATAATCACCAAATTTATCTACATTTCACAGTTTCCAAAATTACAGTTCCTTTGTTTTTTCTTGATTTGTAACAGAATTTCATGCATTTTTATTTTTCAGGAAAAATTAATCTGTTGAGCATAGATGGTACGAGTACTTCTAGGAGACCTCTGCTGAACACTGAAGTCTCTTGTCTTAGGAAAAAAACCCCACTGTACATGCCACACATGCACCGTTTTCTTATTAAAAGCTAAATTATCAACTCATTTTCCCCAATATAAATCCAAAGACAGCTCAAATGAAAGTGATGAAATTGCTCTAGATTCAGTCTATGGAAAATGAGACAAAGACCTTGGCCTAATCATGAATGTCTCCTTTGAGATCTCCATTAGTAACACTGTTTTTTTTAAGTGAAAAATGCACCACATTCTTGCAAGATCCCCTGAAGGAAAAAAAATGGTGTTTTTTAATACATCAATTCTACACAGTTACTGTAAAATTCTGGTGAGATCTGAGGCAAAATAGTTACAACACCCTGCTATCTCAATATACCTCCTCACCAACAGCACTGAAATACAACCATAACATAACTAAGTAACTTGTTTCAGTCTGTATATATTCTAAGCCTATAAGGAAAAACTGTGATGCAACTACACCTGTCTTTCTTCTCAAGTGTCATTAGTACAAATTGTTTACAATTTCACTCATGACAGTAGCTGGATTCAGTTGATTTCAATACATTGATTTCAATACATTGCATACTAATCCCCTTGCAGGGCTGGGAATGGGCACTCGAATTGGTAAGGGTGCTTCAAGCTTTCAAGCTAATAAAACACTTGTGACAGTTCTTTATCCTGACTCATCTGAAGGATTCTGCCTCCTCTTTGCCCTTTCACAATGGACTATGAACAAGACATCAGAGCTACAAAGCTCCTTGGAACAAGCTCATGTTTTGCCTGACAGCTAGGCCAGACAGAGGCAGTCTCTGGAGAGAGGAACAACAAGTATTAGCTATTTTGGATATCTAAAGAAGCATATCCCCAGTGCATTTTTGAAGACTTAGACATGTAAGCATGATTTTTATTTTTTCCTCCCTCAAAAAGCCCTCAGCTTTACATTACAGCTTTCCTATCTCTGCTTTCAACTCTAGTTGCAACTTCCCTCAGAGTTTATCACCAGTTTTTCAAGCTTTGGTTACAAGGGGACAAAAATAATGAAAGGTGCTCTCCAGGTCTCAACACACTTTCCAGAGATTACTAACCTAATCTTTAGTTCTTAATTTTGACAACCTGGAAAGCTTACATATTGTTAGAGAAATTATTAAACATCTTCCTCTTCTACCAAGGGATAAATTAAGACTAATCACATCTTGGGATAATGAAAATCAAATTTCTTCTACTTTAGAATCTGCCTTCCAAACTTCATCATAAGAAATTTGCATTCCCATCTGCCTTCAGTGTGAAAGCCAGAGCTACACAGCAAGGTACCTTAGGACAATATATTCCAACGAAGTTAGTCCAAGCCTCACTCCAGCCATGGCTCCATGCTCATCAGTACACAGGTCCTGTTCAGGACTGAATCACCCAGCAGAGCAAAGCTCATACACAGTCAAATGTGGGCACAGATGACATTTCTACTGCATTAGCCAGAACACATGATTTGGAGCTTGGGCTGACTTTAGGCTTACAATGGAAAGACAGATGGTACCTGGCCCATGGTAAGGTTTCTCACAATAGTTAATCCATTAGTATTTTAGAACAAAAATGAATCACTGACTTTATACCAGATACCACTTAGTGCTAGGTAGCTATGACACTTCCATCTCTAGTCTTTTATATATTGTATCACTAAACAGTGACCTTCATCAGTAAGTCTGCACCTCATAATTTTCTACCTTTTGGTGAAAGGTTTTCTACCTTTTGGGGTAAGTACAGAACTGGCTCTCTGGTGAAGTGTGCCCCGCCATTTCAGAGAGTGTGTTCCAGCAAGAAACTGCAGATGGACCTCAGTGCTCTGTTAAAAACACACGGTGATGGGAAGACATGCAACAGGTTGTAAACCATAAGAAAGGTGAAAAACAAGGCAGCTCAAACACTGGTGTCACACCTTCAATGACAAAACAGCTCTGAAACACACAAAGAACTCTTGTTACTGAAACATACTGATATTTAAGTGTCATTTTTGCTGTCCATGCTTACATGGTATCAACTGTACTGGCTAGGGCAAGGTGGTGCTGATTGTACATTCTGCATTGCCAATATCCCGACACTCCCAGGGGAATACTGTGGGTTAAGCCAAATCTGCTTTGTTACAGGGTTTGCAAAGAGAACACTGCAACCTGCAGCTCCTCCTTACCTTTGTTTCACTTTAAAAGGAAACCTCTCCAAATTCTCCTTCTGCACAGGTACATATTCGAGATCAGAGCTAGATCCCCCCCAACATGATTCCTGACACTGCAATCCTGTTTCTTTACCTAATTTTATCTCACAGAGCAACCTCAAACAAGTGAGGGGGGAAAAAAGAGTAGAAATTGTATTGCATGGTGGTCGGTATTCAGTAATTTAGCTAAAACAGGTACTAATTTCAAGGCACTACAGAAGTCCCTCTGAAGTTTGGCTCCATTTTTTTCATAGAGTAGAAGTCAACATCAATGTTATAAGGAGATAAAGGAATAGGAGAAACGAGTATTTACAACATTTCAGGTTTGATGTATTAATTTGAAAATTTTTGACTGGAAAAAGGAGTTGAAGAAGAATTAGGAGGAAATCACGTCCAGTAAATCCTGTTTAGATTAGATGGAAGACATCTCATCTGGAAACTTCAAGATCATGGAGGGGCTTTCCAATACAATGAAAATGAAGGGTAAGAAGCATTCTAGAGTGTCATTTCTCTGAACATGTCAGAGGGAGGCATTCAGAAAGCAGGCAGAATATCTTCCTTCCAACTAATTACCACTCCCAGGGCTGAGTAATTCAGAATGAGGCCTGGAGAATTGAGGGTCAAATGAGAGGAAGTAATAGCAGACTTGTCTAGACTTACAGAGGGGTCAGAAACCATAAAGCATAACAATAAAGCAATTCCTGCTGTCTCCTTGACCTTGGCAAGGGGAATTCTTGCAAGATCCAGCTGGAAGCTTTTCTGTTCTTTCAAACATGCATATCAGGAGGGAAAAAATTTTTCATCATTGATGCAAATGATTGCAGGAAACTGATAGACCTGTGCCTCCTCATAAAAATAGTGATCAATAACAATCTCCACAGCTGTCTGACTATGCTTCTCTATCCTCTTTCCAAATAAGTTGTGTGGTTTGTCATAAGGCTATGAACCTGTAACAGTGTACCGTGCACTCTGTTTGCTGGGGTATGTATATGGTCTGCAACAGGTCCATAACTTCAATTTGAAGTTTCATAGCAAAGACGCCCAGAAATCCATCAGACCTTAGGAGAGCTGATATGCTCCAGTGGTCCACTACTCCAGAGAGTTACACAATGACCAGATGGAGATGCAGATTAGTGGAAGGAAAAGCTCCATTACTATTCTTTTCGAAGCCGAGAGGCTCTGAAGAGCACAGCCATTAAAGGTATCACACAGAAAGAAGGAAAAGTCCTCAATACAGAGAGATCACAAACAATTTAGGGACTTGCCAGGTCCCAACCAGCACCGAGGCTTCCAGGCTATCAGTATGCAGCTGGAGCCAGCTCTCAGCAGGAATCCCTCTCAGCTTTGTGAGAGGTTGCCTCGTTCTGCAATTCTCACTTCAGCCTCCCAAGAGTGTCACGGAGCAGCCTCATGCAGAGAACTTTAAAGAAGTCCCATAATTTCATTTCTACAACTATCACAGCAAGTTGTTTTTACACTAATTCCCTGGTACACAATTAAAGCTCTAACTCCTGTTTTGTTAGGGGTTTTTTGGGTATTTACTCATGTGGACTGATTACCCAGCCCTGCTTTAAGCTCAATACTCTTGACCTCCAAGTTAAGAACAGGAATTTGTTTTTACTCTTTTTCTGTTCTCAGTCAACCATGACACCAGATTTTCTTCCTGGGTTTAATCATACACTTCATTTTTGTTGCTTATTATGTCATTCTGACACTTTCTGAAACCCCTGTAGTGTATTGTGATATACCTGCAAAAGGTCAGTATTAAATACATCACGTGAAGAAAAAAAAAGGATTCTCATAAAAACTGTCACCCACAACAGCATGTTTCTATGGTAATACAGGACTGCTTTGGGTTGTTATGGCAACTAAACCTTTAAAAGCAATAGCATAAAACCAAAGCAAAAAAAAAAAAAAAAAGCCCAGAAACAGAGATTCATCACTGAGTCTCTTCTCAATTTTATAAATAATTCTCAATCCTCTTCCCCCCC